>NW_022990487.1:0-39061 GCF_902827175.1 Gymnodraco acuticeps
GTGAGGGAGGGGTAGGGGTGAGGAGGGGTGAGGGAGGATACACGAGAGCAGACTACGCAGAAGTGTTTTCACTACTCGCGTATAAAAGCCCCGCCCCCTCCTTCACAGCTGGTCCATTTCAACAGAGGAAAACCCACAACTGGAAGATGAGTGGGAAAGCGTCACATAAATGTCTCAGTGCTCACAGCTCCGTGGGAATTATTATGTGCAATTCATTTCTAAAAGGCTTTCACATTACTATAATTATATATTTATTTAAATCTAGGCTACATTTTACACCAACACGGAACACAAAAGCAGGACCAACCATCATGCATTGAATTCCTTGACTAACAAGAGAAAGATTCATTCATTTAAATAAATATTTAACAACAAATGGGCCGGTTCTAAGGGTTCTTCAGTTCAGCCCGATGAGAGGGAACAGCTGTGCACATGGCATCATTAACAGACGTCGTTTAAAAGTGACGTTGAGTGAACGAGGACATCCCAATTAATACCTGAGGACTCCTCTGTCCTCGCGTCACCTCCTCGTTGTCTCTCGCTCGCATCTTACGAGGCGGAGCTAAGACGCAAGGAAGGGAAGCGAGTGAGGGAAAGGAGGAGTCGAGGAGGGGTATTGGGATGAGGCTCTGGACTATCAGACAAAGACAAGGCTTTCATCCTGAAGAACCTGAAGAATCACGACATTAAAGATGAATCTCTTGGAAAATGTGTTTATTTTACGACACTGGCCTTGGACCTCTGTATTCCTCTTGTTCTCTATCATACACGACGTGGACAAGATACAAAGACATTACATTACAAGTCACTTGTTAGACGCTTTCATCCAAATTCACTTACATACTCAATACTGTGGGCAATTTGGGGTGAAGGGTCTCAGGGACACAACGACATGCTGACTGCAGAGGGGTTTGAACCTGTGCCCCCCTGATCCGAACACCAACGCTCGCGCCACACACTCCTCCAGAGGCCTATTAACAACTATTTTGATAATTGTGTAATCGTGTAAAAGTTAGCAGCAATAGCTTCACCAAAGGAATAAGAAATGACCAACTGATTTGATACCCAATTAATAATTTTGCACGCAAACATGTCAGGAAAAGATCTGGAGATTAGATGCATTTCTCTCATATCATATTTAAGTGAATTTATTTGGGTTTTGGACAAAAGACGACATTTAAACTTTGAGTAACTAAATAGACTCAACAGATGAGAATTATAGAGGTGCAGCTTCCTTCTTGTTCCTTCGTTGTTGCAAAAATCAGGCATTTCTTGCCTCAAAACGATGCAGAGAAACTAGTCCATGCATTTGTTACTTCAAGGCTGGATTATTGTAACTCTTTATTATCAGGGTGTACCAAGAAGTCAGTGAAGTGGCTTCAGCTGATTCAAATGCTGCAGCTCGGGTACTAACCAGAGTTAGGAAAAGGGACCACATTACTCCTGTTCTGGCTGCCTTACACTGGCTCCTATAGAACACAGGATAGAACCATTTAAAATTCTTCTCTCTCGCCTACAAAGCCCTTAATGGGAAGGGCGCCATCTTACCTTAAAGAACTCATTATACCCTACTGTCCTACTAGGGCATTGCGTTCCAAGAATGCAGGGTTGTTGGTTGTTCCTAGAGTCTCTAAAAGTACAATGGGAGCCAGAGCCTTTTCTTATCAAGCTCCACATTTGTGGAATCAGCTTCCAGTTTGTGTTCGGGGCGGCAGACACCCTATCCGTTTTTAAGAGTGCGCTTAAGACCTTCCTTTTTGATAAAGCTTATAGTTAGGGCTGATTAGATCCAGCCCCTAGTTTGCTGATATAGGCTTAGTTTGTCGGGGGACATCTTACTTCTTCCTTCTCTCTGTCTATACCTGTGTACTCTCATGTTCCCATTAACCCAGCTTCCCCAAATGTCTTTCTTTTTGGTGTCTATATACGCCGGGATCCGGAGTCATGGATGATCCTGCGGTCCTGTGTCCTGCATCGCGAGCCCTGGATCTTGAGTCGTGGCTGTGGTCCTGGATCATAGGTCCTGGATGGATATCCTCATGGATTCATCTTCCTATTATACACACATGCATTTCCAAACATTTGGACTACCTATGTTGCAAATGTATTATCTTTTCAATTTACACACGGCATCTATTGCACGTCTGTCCTTCCTGGGAGAGGGATCCCTCCTCTGTTGCTCTCCCTGAGGTTTTCTCCCATGTTCCCTTTAAACTGTGGGTTTTCTCTGGAAGTTTTTCCTTGTACGATGTGAGGCTCTGAGGACAGAGGGTCTGAGGACAGAGGGTCTGAGGACAGAGGGTCTGAGGACAGAGGGTCTGAGGACAGAGGGTCTAAGGACAGAGGGTCTGAGGACAGAGGGTCTGAGGACAGAGGGTCTAAGGACAGAGGGTCTGAGGACAGAGGGTCTGAGGACAGAGGGTCTAAGGACAGAGGGTCTAAGGACAGAGGGTCTAAGGACAAAGGGTCTAAGGACAGAGGGTCTAAGGACAGAGGGTCTAAGGACAGAGGGGCTAAGGACAGAAGGTCTGAGGACAGAGGGTCTAAGGACAGAGGGTCTAAGGACAGAGGGTCTAAGGACAGAGGGTCTAAGGACAGAGGGGTCTAAGGACAGAGGGTCTAAGGACAGAGGGTCTAAGGACAGAGGGTCTGAGGACAGAGGGTCTGAGGACAGAGGGCCTGAGGACAGAGGGTCTAAGGAGAGAGGGTCTGAGGACAGAGGGTCTAGGATAGAGGGTCTGAGGACAGAGGGTCTGAGGACAGAGTGGTCTGAGGACAGAGGGTCTGAGGAAGCAGAGGGTCTAAGGAGAGAGGGTCTAAGGACAGAGGGTCTAAGGACAGAGGGTCTGAGGACAGAGGGTCTAAGGACAGAGGTCTAAGGACAGAGGGTCTGAGGACAGAGGGTCCTGAGGACAGAGGGTCTGAGGACAGAGGGTCTAAGGACAGAGGGTCTAAGGACAGAGGGTCTGAGGACAGAGGGTCTGAGGACAGAGGGTCTGAGGACAAGAGGGTCTGTAGGACAGACAGGGTCTAAGGACAGAGGGTGTCGTATTGTCATACTGATATTCTGCACAAACTGTGAAGTCCACTGAGACGAATGTAACATTTGTGATATTGGGCTATAAATAAACATTGATTGATTGATTGATTGAATTATAAGTTGTATTTCAAAACATAATTTGTAACTATAATTGATATATTTCAGATATTTTGTCAGAGTATTGGACTGCCAGAAAAAGCATCAAGACATCGCTTTGGAAATAGACGAAATAGGATCTCTATTTTATGCCCTTTGATAAACCAACGATAACGAATGGACCAGTTGGATGCTAGCAGTTGCAGGTCGAGTCTGAGTCTTGATAAAAGGAGACTTAGATGCAGGTAGTGGTGACGTGCACAGAGGAGGTCGTGCTGCTTCACACACCGAAGGGACTTTAAGGGTAAATAAGTTGCACCGTCTGCATGCGGCCACTAGAGAGTAGCACACACACACTGATCTCTCACACACACACACTGATCTCTCACACACACACTGATCTCTCACACACACACACACACACACACACACACACCACCACACCCACACACACACCACTCCTGACTTACTGTACAGCAGCAGCACAGCAGCCTCTCCGCTCTCACATTATTACACGTCTCTGCTTTAGATAACAAATACAAAAAGGCTCCTGATGAGGGCTCTGAAGCTGCATACAGTGAGCTGCACTGTAAGAAGGGGGAGGCGCAGAAACAGGGTGAGACGTGAGAGGGGGGAGGAAAGCCCTAATGAGGTCAGGAATGATGTAATGCTCGATCCTCCTCTCCTCCCACTTCCTAGTCTCTGGTTGCCTTTACTCCTAATGGCTCTCAGTCTTTGTGCATTATAGATATTTACGGCCCGTCCACACGGCGGCGTGCGTTGAAAGCTTCACCATTCACTTTGAATGGGGTGACGTCACTTTTCGCCGAACTGCATTGTGGGAAGCGACGCGGAGCTGAGCAACTTTTGAAGCCTCGGCAGAAGCGTCAGCCAATCGAATCATATGCCAGTACAAGCTCTAGCCAATCAAACCGCTGCTTGTGTGTCAGGGGCGGGAGATCCATGTGATTGGTTGTTGGTCGAGTTTCAGACACGCCCGCCGGGAAGCTTCAACGCACGCCGCTGTGGACGGGCCGCTCCAGTGAGTGTGAGGCACTCAGTACTGATATACGCCTGAAAACCTGCAGAATAGGGTCCCGCTAAGTGCGTCTCCTAATCAAAAGAAACGATGCCTCAGATTCCAATCAAAGAATCTTGTTTCTGTGGATTATAGATAATGACAGTGGCTGGAACTAATGTCTATGTTATCTGCTTGCATTCGTGTGTTTGTTTAATGGTGGATGTTTATCAGTGGGAGGTTAACCCTAACGCTTGTGTGTGGTTGATATGTAGAAGCTTTTAGACGATGGGTTAACGCTCCGTCCTCCTCCGGTTGCTTTTACCCCTAATGGGTCGCATGTCTATCGATGCATGCTCCCGTCAGAGCATGCATGTTCCCCTCCTCTGCATCTCAGCAGCCTTTTCTAGGAAGGACACTGCAGACGTGCATGCTCCATCTGCAGATGATTAGAGGAGTTCAGCTGAGGACACACTGCACATTACACAGTCTTTAAATACAGGATGAGGCTCCTCTCTGCAGCGAGGGAACACGCTCACGCTGAACTGTAATGTTATTAAAGCCCTCTTTGTTTCTGTGTGGGAGGTTTCGCTTTCTTAAAGAGGCCCTGTTGTGCTTTTCCCTTTCCTTCTATAGGTGTGCAAAGGCTCAAATCCTTTTTGTGCATTAAAGCATGGAAGTGTGTCGCAGTAGACGCACTAAATACTGGGTCCCTTTAATTGCGTTTCTTACTTAAAGTGGACCTATCATGCTATATTTGAAACAGACATTGTAGGGCCATACCTATAAAACATGCCTGTGAAGTTTTTTTCAAAATACCAAACAGATCCTGCATTTTAGCCTCATTTCGTTCTATTTGCTCTATTCCAGCCCTGTTTCTGCTTTTGTGAAAGACTACAGCGCCACCTACAGGCCTGGCATATGTACTACAGCGTCTCCAGCGCTTTCGAGCGGTCTCTCATTCCCCTGATAGGTGGAGAGTTGCCCATATAGGCGGCGCTCCTCTTTTCTGACGTCAGAAACATTCAAATTAATAATCAGATCCGTTGCAGCCCCGATTTTAGAGATTTGGGTTCGGCGGAAAAGAGAGAGGGTTGAGTTCCCTGACTCACCGGGGACACATGTTCATGTTCCAGTCCTGCCTCAAAACCCACCTCTTCAACTCTGTATATCCGGAAGCCCCCCCCCCCCTCTTAACCAACTTCCTCCTGACTGCTTTTCTGTTGTTGTTGTTTTATTGCCTGTCCTTGTTTGTCTACCCTTCCCCAAATGTAAAGCGTCTTTGGGTTCGAGAAAAGCGCTATAAAAATACAATTTATTATTATTATTAAAAGACGTACAAAAGTGCATTTAGCATGATAGGTTAAGAGAACAATTCATTGTGATTATGCTTCTGATATCTATTAAAGAATCCTGTTTTGTGGATTATAGATATTGAGAGTGGAGTTTTGTTAAAAAAGGAATATCAAAAGCTAAAGATATGAAGAGAAACTCTCCTGTCAGGATGTTTGAGAATAAGAACAAAATATTCCTTAATTAAACCTAAAATGTGACGCAAAGAGAACTAGCTTTCGACTTTCTCACGGTCGGGTGTTCTCGACTCAAATCTGGTATATTTAATTAACTAAATGTCGTTGTAGACTGAAGGTAAGAAGGAGCATCGACCATGAAACAGGAAGTGAGAGTGAGGGCGGGAAAAGCAGAACTGCAGTCGTCTCGGTGAGGTCAACAGAAACAAGTGGGGGAAAATCTAGCCTGAAAAACAGCTGATAAAGCAACTTTTAGAGGATGCAATACTGAGGTTGTGCAATATGTGAAGGTGGGATTACACGACGGGAGAGAAGCTGAAAACACGAGTACTTAGAAAGTAGAAATTATCTATTTTTCGCATAGTCGCTGAATCATTAAGGTCATTTTCAACAAAATGCTGACATTTTATACGATTTCAACTAGAAAGTCATTTTAGTTCCTTCTTTGTTGCTTGGATTTAGTTTGAGATGTCTCCATGCTCTAATGTTCAACAAGCTCTAATGCAGCACCTCTTTTCACCCTCTGTCTGAAACCAGAGCTGCTCTGATTGGTCAACCAGCTTAGAGATGTCCCGCCCCTTAGCCTATCACGTACAATGTGTTAAAGTGCTAGCCAATAAGAGCCACACACACACACACACACACACACACACAACACACACACACACACAACACACACACACACACACACCACACACACACACACACACACACACACACACACACACACACACACACACACACACACACACACACACACACACACACACACACACACACACACACACACACACACACACACACACACACACACACACACACACACACACACACACACACACACACACACACACACACACCTCTGTATCTCCATGGCAGCAGAGAGGACATGCAGCAGCATATGGCTCATCATTTTCTCTCTACTCTCCTGGGGGGAGGATCTACTCCTTTGTTCAGCAGCTCTTATTATCCACCCAATCACCTCCTCTTCCTCCTCCTCCTCCTCCTCCTCTTCCTCCTCCTCTTCCTCCTCCTCCTCCTCTATTTGTGTACCTAAGTGACCGAGCACATACTGTACACACATGCAGACGCAGAGAGCATGTCTGGGAAATGTTTCTATAGAAATGTGGAGGAGAGAAAGTCGTATTTATATCTGTTTTTCAGATCGTGTGTTGACGTCGGAGCTGAACCCCCCCCCCCTCTTCCTCCTCTCTTTCAGCGCCAGTTCTGACCCGAGCCCGGTGCCAAACGCAGCCAGGATCAAATGTCTGGATCTCCACGGGGAAACCGTCCAAATGTCACAGCTGTTTGAAGCCAGTGGATCGCTTCCCTCCAGCTCCTGCTGCCAGGATACACGCGAATAAGAAACACAGTGTTACTGCCACTTACTCTTGAGCTTCATATCAAGTGTGTCACACATCCTCATGGAGATCTTGTGTAAGAAGGCCATTTATTTTATACATATTAAACCCTATTAGGGCCAGGCGTAAGAAGAAGGGGGAGTTTCTTTGAGTTTTTTGTATTTACAAGATGACATTTTGAGGATAAGTTACAACTGTCAGTATTATAGCGAGGTATAGGAACTAGTAAATCAATTGCACGGCCTTAATACGGTGTTTGACAATACACACAAGTAAATGGGCTAGTGTGTGTGTGTGTGTGTGTGTGTGTGTGTGTGTGTGACCTCTGCAGCACCAACATCTGCTGCCTAACCCAGATCATCGAAGAGGAAGTGGAGCAGCACAGGAGGAAAGTTTAGCCACGAAGAGAAGGAGGTTACTGAATGAGTTTTGAGGGCAGCGTTTCAGAGGGGATGAAGAAGTAAACAAAAAGGAGACCCTCTCTCATATGCACTGAGACCCTGAGGATATCTAGACCTGACCACATTAAACAGACCTTACTAGACTAGTACAGTGGAGAAAATGATGATGATATTCCTACATCTGTCTGTATTATTGACAAACAATCTAAAAAAATGATTTCCCGTTTTTGACCACGTTCCGATACAGCTCTCTGACTGGAGTTATTTTAGGTATTTAAAATAAATATTTGGGACGAAACATGTGTCTATTAAAATAAGGCTTTTACAAAATGAACCTTAAACACTAGTTTGAGGTGCATAAAGATGATGTCTATGCATATAAAATAAGCAACGTATTGGATAGGGAAATACACTGAACACCAATCGAATGATGGCTTGATGTGATACTGGCTTGATATTGTAAACACATTTATAAAAACATATATACTTTTCTTTTTGCAACTAGTTCAATTTTATTCGTGGCTTTTTTTTTTTACTGCCTATCAAATGGTAAATGGACTGTACTTAGATCCAGTCTTCAAGACCCCTCAAAGCGCTTTCCATACTACATGTCATTCACACAGAGCATTGTACCTTACTCTAGGAACTAACATTCACACACCGTTGGCCATCCGGAGCAACTCAGGGTTAAGTATCTCGCCTCGACATGTTGGCTGCACGGGCTGGGAGCGAACCCACAACCTTCTGGTTGAAAGACGACCGCACTCCCTCGCAGCCACAGTCGCCCAAATAAACAATGTATTGGAAATAGAAATACACTGAATACAAATCAAATGATGGCTTAATGTGATCTTAATATATAATAGATCACGTTTTTTTGAGGCATTTTCTCCGCCTTTGCAACCGTTGACTTTCGACAGTGGCCTGTTGTAAAAATGGCATCATCAGCACCCTGAAGATATCTAGATCATACCCCAGGAACTGAAAGAAATGTTGCACCTAGATCAGAGGTTTTTTCAACCCTTAACTTATGACAGTAGCCTGTGGTGGAGAAGCAACTAAGGGAAAGTGCGTCACACCTGAGGATGTTTTTGTTTGTTGTTGTTTTGCTCTCACCTGCTCGGCGCGGTCGTATCCAGCGTCTTGTTTCTCCGTCTTCACCGTCGGATGCTTCCCTCCCTCCAGCTTCACCTCCCCCGCCTCCAGCTTCATCTTCTCCTTCCCTGCGGTGTCGTCCTTGTCCAGCAGGTATCTCAGCAGGGCGTTGTCCTTCTTCTTGGGGCTCAGAGGCTCTTGTTTCAGACCCATATCGGGCCCTGACCCCTGACCCCCAGCCCCCTGGTTCTGCTCCTGACCCGGCTCTTTGCCCGTTGCCTCTGCTGTGAGTTTGGCCAGGTCCACAGGGGACGTGCTGTTCTGCAGGAGCTGGTGCAGGATCTTGTGTTTCTCTTTTAGCGAAGAGGCGTGAGTGTTCGCTGCGTTTTGGCCCCCGCGGCCCTCTTTTCCCTCTCCCCCCGGGGACAAAGGGGTCTCCAGGGGCTCCGGTTTAGTCGTGAGAAGCTGTAGAAGCTTAGTGTGGCCTTTGTTGTCGTGAAGACGGTTCAGGGAGTCATCAGGGGCCCCTTCTCGCTCCTCTTTAGGCTCCATATTCGTCTCCTGACCCTCCATATTCGATCCGTATGACTCTCCTCCCAGTTTGGACATCAGATGAGAGCCCCCTCCCTGTGAGACCCCCACTGGAGAACCCATCTTTCTGTCTGGAGATTCCAGAGTGTGAGGGGCCCCGTGCCCCACCCCATGACACTCACTAAGGGCCTGAAGTGCAGAAAGAGAGCTGCTAGTGTAGCTGTTAGCATTGCCGCTGCTACCTGGGGGGCCCCCACACATGCCTACAGGTGAGGGGGAGTGAATACCCGCTACTCGAGGGCTCCCAGACCCCCCAGGACTGTTTCGATGCCTCGGGGACAACATAGAGTTCTGTTGAGGAGGATGTGGCCCTCCTGCTGGGCTCGGACTCGCTCTAGACGGACTGTTCATCCTCCAATTAGCCCCTTGTTGAGGTGGCTGCATGCCTCCAGTGTGATTGTGAGGAGGGGGGCACCCGAAACGATAGCTCTGCATGTGGCCCCCCATGGCAGGAGGCTCTCGAGGGCCAAGAGAGGAGAAAGGCGTGCTGCTGTTGCTGCTGATGGTGGTCTCCTGGCCCTGAGGCCCAGAACCAGGCAGGCTGCCGGGGGTCGGGGGGGTCATGGAGGGCGTGGAGGAGTTCATGGGTTTGGGGGCCATTCCTGGGGTCTGACCGATGTCCTGACCCATCCCACACACCGTCTGCTCCCTGAAGGGGACGCAATATCAAACGTAGAAAAGTTAAGTAACCGTTCATATATAATATCAATATTCACAATTAAAAAGCTGAATCTGAAGTGTTTTGTCCGGCAGGGGACACACAACTCATACGAAAGACACAATGTCCAACGTAGAAAAGTAAAGTAACCAGATAATATTCACGTTTAAAAAGCTGGAATCTGAGGTTTTTTTCATTGAAATTTAAACCAATGATCAAAACAGAAGGTGTTGATTTGAAGAGTTCCCAATGAACTGACCCTTATAGCTCTGATGTGAGTGAAATACCATGTACACCATTTGATGATACCCTTTTCCCTGAGACTAATAGCATCCACACATATAACCTCCCCGTGCTCTAGGGTGTGGACAGGATGCAGCATGTCTCCTCCTTCCAGCTGCAGATTTCCCCCACAATGCCACAGGTGAATGCATGCCATACCTCTGCAGGATGTGCAGCGACATGTAGAGCTGCGGCTCGTTGGTGGCCGGAGAGCGCACCAGTTTGCTCTTAGTGTGCGCCGACACGATGGTGCCGTCAGAGAGAGAGAAGCGGTAGATCGGACTGAAGGCCTGGCCGTGGCGCAGCACTGAGGACACACAAAACAGTTTTTACATGTGTATACTCAAACTTCACCCTATTCTGTATTGTTTAGGCTCTGATTTGAGTGTAAAAGTGTTTATTTGTGCAAGTTCAGCATGAATAAACGTTGCATTCACGCCATCATTTCCAACACTGTCCTTATTCCAGAGTGATTAAGTAAGGAGATGCACATAGAAAACTGTTTTGACTGAGAATGATTCATGCGTTTGTAGATAATTATGCCTATTTTGTAGTTTAGGCTCCGATTTGAGTTGAAAATTGCACATTTTGCAAGAAAAATCTGTTCAATATCGGTTAGTATGACTTTTTCAAACTCCGTAATCGTATACAAACACACGTTAATCTGCTTTAACGTCTTAAGTCACAAAAACATTTCCATGTCCTAAAACTACCAAAAAGGGTCCTTTAGGAAGGAGCCTTGTTTAATTGCATTAAAGGGTTTATTTCAATGGTTTTGTTGTACATTATTAGAAAGGATATGATGATATTGAGATATACATGTTGCCTAAAGTACAGATAATATTATTTATAAGCCATTGTTTACACCAGTGTTTCTCAAACTTTTTCATACCAAGGACCACTTAACCAATAAAAAAAACACTCGCGGACCACCTAACTCCAAAAACACATCGGTTTTCTAGAACAGATTACAAATCGCCTGAAAATGGTACAAACAAGTGGCAACATGTGTGATGAAGGTGTTGATCTGGGCTATATCATGCAATTGAAAGTGAGACTTAAGCTCGCTCCATTGCGGAGATATTCCCGCGAGAGTGCGGAAAACTTAAATTAATGAATTTATTTCAAATGTGAAATTTTACCAATATACTCACGGACCACTAGGGGGCACTCACGGACCACCAGTGGTCCGCGGACCACTAGGGGGCGCTCACGGACCACCAGTGGTCCGCGGACCACACTTTGAGAAGCACTGGTTTACACTAACGGAGTCGCTGTGACATCCTAGAGATGAGTGATTGTTACCTTCCTGCTGGTGCCTCTTGGCGAAGGACATCTCCCCGTCGTTCTGCAGGTGGAATCTCTGAATGCATCGCCGCACCAGATCCTCCCAGCCCGGCTTCATGGAGGCCCGCAGCAGACTGGTGTCCAGAGACGTGATCTTACCTGGAACACACACGGGGCGTTATCTTTGCTTTTTAATGTTTTTAAATGCCATTTTCTTAATATCTTTCATGTTTGTAAAGCACTTTGAATTGCCTTGTGTTGAAAGGAGCTATATAAATAAACTTTCGTTGCCTTAGTGACACACACAAGTAAATTATCTAAGTACTTCTTCCCCTTCTTACGCATGATTCACTAATTGTTACTGGATGGTGCTTTTATGTGAGTTAGTGTGTGTTTTCCTATGTGTGTGTGTGGTTGTGTGTGTGTGTGTGTGTGTGTGTGTGTGTGTGTGTGTGTGTGTGTGTGTGTGTGTGTGTGTGTGGTTGTGTGTGTGTGTGTGTACCTTGCAGGTCTTGGCGCGTGGTGAAACTCTCGTGAGTCGGCAGCACGAGTCTCTCTTTCATCGGCACTCGGCGAGCCACACAGATCAGACAGGACTGGAAATCTGAGAGGAGGAAGAGGAGGGGGGAGGAAGAGGAAGAGAGTGAGAAAGAAAATTAAACGCATGTTATTCCCATGCAGCGTAATTAATACAGTTATTAATGAGCACAGGGATCAGAGCTCCACTTCCTTCATGAAGAGGAGCAGCGAGGGAGATGATGGAGAGTGACCTTTGAAGGTGTGTGTGTGTGTTGACCTGCCTCAACTCACCTGCAGTGTCATCTCACACTGATGACACTTCCCCTGGCCCGACATTAAAGACAGCCATCGCTCAATCGTGACAGTAACATCTCTCTCACACACACAGATGACATCATGGGCAGGACTGGGTGACCCCGAAAAAGTCTGCCATCTAACTTTTACACACACACACACACACACACACACACACACACACACACACACACACACACACACACACACACACACACACACACACACACACACACACACACACACCACACACACACACACACACACACACACACACACACACACACACACACACACACACACACACACACACACACACACACACACACACACTTTTGACTCGTAAACACAGTCTCTTGGGTGGTCCGGCCTTTAGATCTGCTTTCCCTCCTTCCCGTCTACGGCTGGACAAATTCCTGCACTGGAACCACTGATCCTGGCTTACCCCACACCCACACACACAAACACACACTCTCTCACAACCCTGGCCCGTGTCCTAGTCAGTGTTTCTGCCAGAGTACGGCTGGCAGGCAGCTGGTGCTCAGAGGAAGCCAGAGAGAGGAAAGACAGGTTGAGCCTCTGAGAGAAACATTTACATTTTCACTGAAGTAGAGCTACTTCAAAAGAAAAGTATTATTTTTTATCATAAAATCGCGTTTTTTTGCACAGCTGTAGTTCCTTAACGGCCCGTCCACACAGCGGCGTGCGTTGAAGCTTGCCGGCGGGCGTGTCTGACACTCGACCAACAACCAATCACATAAATCTCCCGCCCCTGACACACAAGCACGCGGTTTGATTGGCTAGCGCTTGTACTGGCATATGATTCGATTGGCTGACGCCTCCGTCGAGGCGTCAAAAGTTGAACATTGCTCAACTTTTGAAGCGAGCAACGCCAGCAACGCTCCACGTCGCTTCCCAAAATGCAGTTCGGCTAAAAGTGACGTCACCCCATTCAAAGTGAATGGGCAGAAGCGTTGGAAGCTTCAACGCACGCCGCTGTGTGGACGGGCCGTTACAGCCCAACATTAGCCACCTTTAGCTTAGCGGTGGTGACGTGAAGTCATGTGACCGTGCTGTAGTTCCTTTATAGCCCAACATTAGCCTCCTTTAGCTTAGCGGTGGTGACGTGAAGTCATGTGACCGTGCTGTAGTTCCTTTATAGCCCAACATTAGCCGCCTTTAGCTTAGCGGTGGTGACGTGAAGTCATGTGACCGTGCTGTAGTTCCTTTATAGCCCAACATTAGCCTCCTTTAGCTTAGCGGTGGTGACGTGAAGTCATGTGACCGTGCTGTAGTTCCTTTATAGCCCAACATTAGCCGCCTTTAGCTTAGTGGTGGTGACGTGAAGTCATGTGACCGTGCTGTAGTTCCTTTATAGCCCAACATTAGCCGCCTTTAGCTTAGCGGTGGAGACGTGAAGTCATGTGACCGTGCTGTAGTTCCTTTATAGCCCAACATTAGCCGCCTTTAGCTTAGTGGTGGTGACGTGAAGTCATGTGACCGTGCTGTAGTTCCTTTATAGCCCAACATTAGCCGCCTTTAGCTTAGCGGTGGAGACGTGAAGTCATGTGACCGTGCTGTAGTTCCTTTATAGCCCAACATTAGCCGCCTTTAGCTTAGTGGTAGTGACGTGAAGTCATGTGACCGTGCTGTAGTTCCTTTATAGCCCAACATTAGCCGCCTTTAGCTTAGTGGTGGTGACGTGAAGTCATGTGACCGTGCTGTAGTTCATTTATAGCCCAACATTAGCCGCCTTTAGCTTAGCGGTGGTGACGTGAAGTCATGTGACCGTGCTGTAGTTCCTTTATAGCCCAACATTAGCCGCCTTTAGCTTAGCGGTGGTGACGTGAAGTCATGTGACCGTGCTGTAGTTCCTTTATAGCCCAACATTAGCCGCCTTTAGCTTAGCGGTGGTGACGTGAAGTCATGTGACCGTGCTGTAGTTCCTTTATAGCCCAACATTAGCCGCCTTTAGCTTAGCGGTGGTGACGTGAAGTCATGTGACCGTGCTGTAGTTCCTTTATAGCCCAACATTAGCCGCCTTTAGCTTAGCGGTGGTGACGTGAAGTCATGTGACCGTGCTGTAGTTCCTTTATAGCCCAACATTAGCCGCCTTTAGCTTAGCGGTGGTGACGTGAAGTCATGTGACCGGGCTGTAGTTCCTTTATAGCCCAACATTAGCCACCTTTAGCTTAGCGGTGGGGACGTGAAGTCATGTGACCGTGCTGTAGTTCCTTTATAGCCCAACATTAGCCGCCTTTAGCTTAGCGGTGGTGACGTGAAGTCATGTGACCGTGCTGTAGTTCCTTTATAGCCCAACATTAGCCGCCTTTAGCTTAGCGGTGGTGACGTGAAGTCATGTGACCGGGCTGTAGTTCCTTTATAGCCCAACATTAGCCTCCTTTAGCTTAGCGGTGGGGACGTGAAGTCATGTGACCGGGCTGTAGTTCCTTTATAGACTAAATGTAGTTTTTTACCTCAGAAATCATAAAGTGGTGTTAATATGTGGAGATTATCCTGCTGAACTAAACGTGTATCATAAATGTTGACATTATTTGGAGGAATCCTATTGGACCAGGGAGATGCTGCATTCAGGGGAAAAGACAGCAATACAACATCTCTTCACCCCTCTAGGTTATCAAGTGTTAAACACCATGATTACTATACATATGATGTGAATGGATGCAATTCACAGAGTTTCATCATATCTTCGTACCGTCTCCCTCCTCTTTGATGGACTTGGGCTCGGACACAGCGAAGCACTGCATGGTTTCGTATTTCTGCGTCTGAGGCTCGTGCTCCTGCGATTCCTCCGTGTTCTCACTGTGAGGATTCACCAACATCCGGCAGTTAAAGGTGTGGCTGTTCCTCCTGGGACCCTCGCTGGACCACGGGACGCCGTTCACTGCAGGAGGAAGGAACATTTCATATGAGAAGCTCAGGCACGTTGATTTATGAAGCACATTGTTTACTTCATCATTAACACTTAACAAGAAGACAACAGAAAGGAATAACAGATTCATGCGTAAAAGAGATTTAAACACAACATTGTGTGAGGAAGAGGAAGGAGTGTGAGGAAGAGGAAGAGCTGTTGCCGGGTAGAGTTCAGACGTAATGAGCATCACAGACAGGACTCCACATGCATGTCCTCTAAAACACCACACACACACACACACACACACACACACACACACACACACACACACACACACACACACACACACACACACACACACACACACACACACACACACACACACACACACACACACACACACAACACACACACACACACACACACACACACACACACACACACACACACACACACACACACACACACACACACACACACACACACACACACACACACACACACACACACACACACACACACACACACACACACACACACACACACACACACACACACACACACACACACACACACACACACACACACACACACACACGATTCAGAGCATTGATATTGTGCAGAATCTGGGACACTGTGATGATCGTTCAGGAGGAGCAGAGAGGCAGATGGAGAGCAAGCAGACCTCAATACAGAGGAAGGGGGGAGGAAGGGAAGAGGAGAGGAGATGAGGATGAGGAGACGAGGGAAGGAGGTAGAAGAAGGGAAGAGGACAAGCTGAGAGGAGGATGGGAGAGAGGATTGAGAAAGTAGAGGAGAGCAGAGGAAAGAAGAGAAGATAATTGGGAGAGGAAAGGAGACGAGGGAGGGGAGAGGAGATAAGAGGACGAGGAAAGGAGGTAGAGGAAGGGAAGATGAAGTGTTTTTATCAAACAAATTGGTTAATGTGAGAAGAAGAGAGATGTGTGTAGAGGACTAGAGCGAGGAAGATGGAGACACAGGTTCACCACATCCTCTACGTCACGTTTCAGTAATTTAATCAATCGTACGTCAGGATTAGTGAGTCTAACGAAGAGGTGAGGGTGTGAAGACGAGAGGTGTGTGTAGAGGACAGAAGGCAGGAAAAGGAAAGAGTCAGGAAGACGTCACGTTTCAGAGTTTAAATCAAACGTACGTCCCATTAATTGAGTCTAAGGAAGAGATGAAGGTGTCAGAAAGAGACGTGGAGACACAGACTGACGGAGGGAACACCTTAAAGCAGGGGTCTCAAACTCAAGGCCCGGGGGCCAAATCCGGCCCGCAACTTCATTTTATGTGGCCCCGCAAGAGCTAGCAAAGAATATAATACGTTTATTATACGGTTACAGGCCACTTTACAGAAGCAGGTTGCCCATAAACTACATGTCCCACAATGCATCTCGTTTTGTGACATGCACTGAAGAGACTTGCATTTATTTGACCTGGACTTCTGCTTTCAGACGTAGTTAATTACTAAGTTATGATCCTATCCGATAATAATCCAATTCAGAGGCAAAAATGTAATATAATTAGGGCTGTCAGTCGATTAAAATATTTAATCGCGATTAATCGCAAATTAATCGCACATTTTTGATCTGTTTTAAATGTACCTTAGAGGAATATTTTTCAAGTTTTTAATACTCTTATCAACACATGAGTGGACAAATATGCTTTATGCTAATTATCATTTGAACAATGACAAATATTCTGATGAATATTAAACACAACAACTTCTGAACATTACAAATATTCGCCTCAATTCAACCTGGAACCTAATACAATAAAAAATGGTGTGTGTGTGTGTGTGTGTGTGTGTGTGTGTGAGATGGATCGTTGGAGCTATGTGCAACTCAAGGCATATGCTCGAACCGGAGCTGCCTGGACGCTGCAATCATGTTGCACTATCCGTGCTGAGTGTGCTGACTTCTCGTACAATGTCCCACTGTCTGGCTTCCTGCATAAAGTCAAGTGCTCGGCGCAGTTGTGGCGAAATGTCGCTCCTCTGTTTTCATTTAAGCAGCTCCTTCTATCCATTAGCGCAGCTAGCTAGCACCAGATGCTAACAACAACAATGCACGTAAGGTCTCTCTCTCGCTCGGGCCACACATACACACACCCTCCCGGTCCTCCCAACAGCCAGTCGGTGCCTGCCGGTGAGCGTGGAAGTGTGGTCTGCCACAAGCGGGCGGCAGGAGCGGGGCTGTCAGCATCAGCTTGTAGATGGTATTTTAAACTCGATGCGCTCTGAAACTACGGGTCGGCCGAGGACAAAACATACACATGCGTTAATCGCGTTAAAATAATTAGTGCCGTTAATTTTTTTTTGCGTTATTAACGTGTAACTTGACAGCCCTAAATATAATACATTATTTTATATATATATATTATATATTTATATAGTTACAACCGGCCCTTTGAGTGCAACCTTGATGCGAATGTGGCCCGCGATGAAATAGAGTTTGACCCCCCTGACCTAAAGGGTTAAATGATAACAAAGCAGTGTTTCTGACCGAGGGATTTGGGCAGCAGGTTCTTGATGAACTCGGCGTGGTCTCCGACGTGCAGCACGCTGTACACGCTGGTGTTCATCAGCTCCTCCTGGTTGTAGCGCAGATACTGCGTCACGTTCTCAGACACGAACACGATGTTCCCCTCCATGTTCACCACGAAGAAGAAGCCATCCAGGGCCTGAGGGGAAGAGAGACAGGAGAGGCTTCATTAGTGGACTTTCAACACCAAAATATTATTTAGTTTTTATCTTATACAATGTTCATGAACTGTTAATAACAGAAGGGATGTTTCGTAACAGAGGCATCATTGACATCGTGAGGGACAATCCTGCAGGAGTAATAACAGTCGAACAAACAGGAAATTACAATATTTTGGTAATTAGACCAAGCAACCTTTCTCTTTTGGTGATAGAACTGGTTATCAGCTCATCAGTAGTTTATTAATTCTTTGAAATGTGGCCTTAAGATGGTTTTTCTTATAAGCAGTTATCAGAAAGCTTATTTTGACAGAAAAATTGAGAAAAAAGTACGAAAAGTAAGCCTCGTCCTGCTATGATAGTTTTCCCTTCATAAAAACCATTTCCTGAGCTTTGTTGAAAGCCAATATTCAAATTAACTGCAGATGTGTGTGTAAGTAATCACCTCCTTTTTCTACATCTTCTGTTTTCTGTATGGTTTCTTTTTAAGAGTTGCATATCTTGTAAACATATATTTTGTAATGGTTATATTTCTTAGTGAACAAGTGGTTTTTAAAAGCCATCCATGATATGCATTAGAGCTGCAGTGGTTAATAAATCAATTGACACAAAAAAAATCTAATATTTTAATAATTAATAGATGCTTAAGGTAATATTTAATTAAAACATGTCAGAAAATGCTATTTTGAGCTGCTTTGTGTCTGTTTTATATCATAAAGAGTGATTATTTTTGGTTTCAAAGACATTTCCTTAGACTTTCAGAAACACTTGATGGGCTTTATCACAATTCTATGACATGTTATACACAAAACGATGAATCGATTAAACCAGAAGATAAAACATTATTTTAATTTCCACTCTATTATTGGTAATTTTACAGCTCTTCTAAAAACCCTGCAGGAACTTCCTGTAAAACCCGGGATAATAATAACTCGTTTAGCACCACAACCTCATTTTTTACTTCATTAAAAAGGATTTCCAGGGCTCTTCAAATAGCCACGATTCCAGTTATTAATGAGGAAATGAAGGTAGGTGTGTGTGTGTGTGTGTGTGTGTGTGTGTGTGTGTGTGTGTGTGTGTGTGTGCGCGCGCGTGCGTGTCTCCTGGTTATCTTCTGAGAGGAAGCAGAAGTGTTGGTTATCCACAGGTTTAATTATTATTAGGTTGTTATATTTCCTGCAGGTTTCGCCAACTCAAATAATACTTTTTAAGACCACTTTGAATAGAATTTAAGACCTATTTCACGGCAAGAAAGTATGAAGGAAAATTGCTATGAAAGAAGAAATACGTCCCATAATTACTTACAAAGTAAATGTATTCACGTTCAACATAAGAACGATGACTGAACATAACAGCACACAGAACTGTGTTAGCGTGTCAGACAAAAAGTGTGCGCGTGTGTCTCTGTGTGTGTGTGTGTATGTATGAAACTATTTTCCATCTTCTCCACCCTCTTGGACCCTCCAAAAGCTCCTCCCCCCTCCTCACTTCTGTCAAGCGACTTTGTTACCCACTTTGAAAAAAAGGTTAATGATATTCGCTCTTCTTTTTCTGACTCACCTTTACTCACCGCTGGGTCACCAGACCTTCCTTCCACCAACACACTGACCTCCTTTTCCCCTCTCTCTCCAAGTGAGGTTCTTACCCTCATTACCTCTGCCCGCCCTACCACCTGTCCTCTGGACCCTATCCCTTCAAACCTCCTTCAGACTATCGCTCCTGATATTCTACCGTTTCTCACCCATTTCATCAACACTTCTCTAACTTCTGGTCACTTTCCAAACAGTCTCAAGGAGGCAAGAGTAAACCCTCTCCTAAAGAAACCCACTCTCAACCCGTCTGATGTTTATAAACTACAGG
The DNA here is from genome assembly GCF_902827175.1 of Gymnodraco acuticeps. Taxonomy (NCBI): domain Eukaryota; kingdom Metazoa; phylum Chordata; class Actinopteri; order Perciformes; family Bathydraconidae; genus Gymnodraco; species Gymnodraco acuticeps. The sequence continues at coordinate 19,632 of NW_022990487.1, forward strand.
CCTGTCTCTCTCCTCCCGTTCCTGTCTAAAACACTTGAACGCGCTGTCTTTAAACAACTCTCCTGCTATCTCCATCAGAACAACCTTCTGGATCCGCACCAGTCTGGTTTCAAGGCAGGTCACTCCACAGAAACTGCTCTCATTGCTGTCACGGAGGAACTGCACACTGCCAAAACTGCATCCCTCTCCTCTGTCATCATCCTGTTGGACCTGTCTGCTGCATTCGACACGGTGAATCATCAGATCCTCCTTCGCACTCTCCAAAAACTTGGAGTTTCTGGCTCTGCACTTTCCCTCCTCACCTCATACCTGAAAGACCGTACCTACAGGGTGACTTGGAGAGGGTCTGAGTCCGACCCTTGTCAATTAACTACGGGGGTCCCTCAGGGCTCTGTTCTTGGTCCCCTCCTCTTCTCCTTGTACACAAACTCGCTCGGATCAGTCATTAGCCCGCATGGTTTTTCTTACCACTGCTACGCTAACGACACCCAATTAATTCTGTCCTTTCCCCGCTCAGAGACCCAGGTCGTCGCACGCATCTCTGCTTGTCTAGCTGACATCTCTCAGTGGATGTCTGCTCACCACCTCAAACTCAACCTTGACAAGACTGAGCTGCTCTTCCTCCCGGGAAAAGATTGTCCAACTCTTGACCTGACAATCAACATCGGCACCTCAGTTGTTTCCCCGACTCAGACTGCAAGGAATCTGGGTGTGACCCTAGATAACAACCTGTCCTTCACTGCAAACATCGCTGCTACAACCCGCTGCTGCAGATACACGCTTTACAACATCAGGAAGATACGTCCCCAGCTGACTCAGAAAGCGACTCAGGTTCTGGTCCAGGCTCTCGTCATCTCACGCCTAGACTACTGCAACTCCCTCCTGGCTGGTCTACCTGCATGTGCCATCCGACCTCTGCAGCTCATCCAGAATGCAGCGGCTCGTCTGGTCTTCAACCTTCCTAAATGTTCCCACACCACTCCGCTCCTCCGCTCGCTTCACTGGCTTCCGGTAACTGCTAGAATCCACTTCAAGACACTGGTACTTGCTTACCGTGCTGCGAATGGATCTGGCCCTTCCTACATCCAGGACATGGTTAAACCGTACACCCCAGCGCGTGCACTACGCTCTGCATCAGCCAAACGACTCGTTGCGCCCTCGCTGCGAGGGGGACCCAAGTTCCCATCGGCGAAAACACGTGGGTTTGCTATCCTGGCTCCAAGATGGTGGAATGAGCTCCCCATTGACATCAGGACGGCAGATACCTTGCACATCTTCCGGCGCAGACTGAAAACTCATCTCTTTCGACTCCACTTCGAGCGTTAGAACTATTAAACAAAGCACTTTTATACTAATAAAGGACCTGGAGTATCTAAAGCCAGTTGAGTAGCACTTGAAATGTTTGGCTCTATGAAACCTGATATACTTATATGATTCTGTTTTCTTCAAGGTTGTGTCTTCCTGGTCGAATGTACTTATTGTAAGTCGCTTTGGACAAAAGCGTCAGCTAAATGCAATGTAATGTAATGTGTGTGTGTGTGTGTGTGTGTGTGCGTGTATCTACGGTATTGAGCGTCCACAGCACCTCCGCTTTTAGGGTTGACGTAGACCCAAACGTCGCCCGGAGGTCCCCCGATGTTGTTGCGGGTGCTGCTCCGGGAGCTAACGCTGCACTAGCTAACGCCGCATTAACGCTGCACTAGCATTAGCTAACGCTGCACTAGCATTAGCTAACGCTGCACTAGCATTAGCTAACGCTGCACTAGCATAACGCTGCACTAGCATTAGCTAACGCTGCACTAGCATTAGCTAACGCTGCACTAGCATTAGCTAACGCTGCACTAGCATTAGCTAACGCTGCACTAGCATTAGCTAACGCTGCATTAGCTAACGCTGCACTAGCATTAGCTAACGCTGCACTAGCATTAGCTAACGCTGCATTAGCTAACGCTGCACTAGCATTAGCTAACGCTGCATTAGCTAACGCTGCACTAGCATTAGCTAACGCTGCATTAGCTAACGCTGCATTAGCTAACGCTGCACTAGCATTAGCTGCACTAGCATTAGCTAACGCTGCACTAGCATTAGCTAACGCTGCACTAGCTAACGCTGCACTAGCATTAGCTAACGCTGCATTAGCTAACGCTGCATTAGCTAACGCTGCATTAGCTAACGCTGCACTAGCATTAGCTAACGCTGCATTAGCTAACGCTGCACTAGCATTAGCTAACGCTGCATTAGCTAACGCTGCACTAGCATTAGCTAACGCTGCATTAGCTAACGCTGCATTAGCTAACGCTGCAGTTTTCTAGGCCATTAGCTGCACTAGCATTAGCTACGCTGCACTAGCATTAGCTAACGCTGCACTAGCATTAGCTAACGCTGCACTAGCATTAGCTAACGCTGCATTAGCTAACGCTGCACTAGCATTAGCTAACGCTGCATTAGCTAACGCTGCATTAGCTAACGCTGCATTAGCATTAGCTAACGCTGCACTAGCATTAGCTAACGCTGCACTAGCATTAGCTAACGCTGCACTAGCATTAGCTAACGCTGCATTAGCTAACGCTGCACTAGCATTAGCTAACGCTGCACTAGCATTAGCTGCACTAGCATTAGCTAACGCTGCACTAGCATTAGCTAACGCTGCACTAGCTAACGCTGCATTAGCTAACGCTGCATTAGCTAACGCTGCATTAGCTAACGCTGCACTAGCATTAGCTAACGCTGCACTAGCATTAGCTAACGCTGCACTAGCATTAGCTAACGCTGCACTAGCATTAGCTAACGCTGCATTAGCTAACGCTGCGCTAGCATTAGCTAACGCTGCACTAGCAAACGCTGCACTAGCAAACGCTGCACTAGCATTAGCTAACGCTGCACTAGCATTAGCTAACGCTGCACTAGCATTAGCTAACGCTGCACTAGCATTAGCTAACGCTGCACTAGCATTAGCTAACGCTGCACTAGCATTAGCTAACGCTGCACTAGCATTAGCTAACGCTGCACTAACGCTAATTTTGTTTGCAAAAGGTGCAGCGGGCTTCAAACACGTTCCCCTCCACTGGTTTCAACCAAGCACGAAATGGATGATTTCCAACCAAATACGGTTGAACTTAAAACTTCCCCATATTTATTTGTAAAGTTTTAAAGCCTTAAATTCAGATTATCAAATGTAAGACTTTTTAAGACCCCGCGGGAACCCTGTATTTAGTGGTAACACTTGGGCATTAGTTGCGTGTAGATTATTTAACGTGCACATGCACTACTAACCTTTTTGCACATATGTATGTTATATAGTGTAGTTTTTTTATTGGACATTTGACTTCCTAACATGTTTAGATTTTAATACATACTTTTTTTTGATCTTTTCATGCTTGTATAAATCATTTTAACTCCCTATTTATATATACATGTCTTTATTTAATGGCACATTCTTACCTTAAAAATCGTACATTTATATACATATTTTGTATCTATTCTATTTTAATGTATCACTAATTGGATCTTTAACTTAATATATTGTATAAATATTTATATTTATTTTTCATGTAATTTCCCTTTAAATATTTTTATTTGAACTCCTTTTTTAATATAAATATCTTTGTTTACTTTTTTTATATATTGCACATTGATACCTTTCAATTGTTGTCATTTTAAAATTTAGCAATTTTCATAAAAACCACATTTCACTTTTTAACTCAAGTATTCTGATTCTGAAGGTGGCAGCACATGGAGGTGGGGGGTGTCCATCTATCAGTGTGTGAGGAGGAGGAGGAGGAGGAGGAGGAGGAGGAGGAGGAGGAGGAGGAAGAGTTAATTGAAAAAATACAGCCTCAGGTCGGCCATTACACACAGGATGGTGGCAATTAGGCCATCTAATCACCTAGATCGTTAAAAGGGATTCTGTCGGCTGTAAATCTGTGAAGTGTTGAGATAAGAGACTGCTGCTGCTCTTCCTGCTGGAATAACATCTAGAAACAGGTTTGAATCACATGCATTTATGTAGTTCTTTATAGGGAAGCATTGATTTATCTGCAACACATCTGTATTTACCTCAATTGGTGCCATCGGTAATCAGTAAATAGGATTATAATTAAGTGCTCTCTAAATGCTGTGTGGGTTTTTTGCAATGCACACAACTTTGGTAAGTAGTAAGAAGAGATGAGTGGTTTGTGCATGAATTAAAAAGATAGAAAAAGTCTGTTTGGGGTAATTTTAGTGACAATAAAATGGCCAATATATGCGTCTACCTGCTTGTTAAATCTCATGCACGTCAAACTAAACTAACATTGGTCTTGTGTTGTAAATATAGAAACATTCTGGTCATTCAGTGGAAGAATAAGGTCTCAACATATGACCAAACTATTCATTCATTAATCAATTAACTTATCAAAGGACTAACTGACCGAGACAGATAAGATACTACTTTATTGATCTCTTCTTAGCTGTATTGGTCAGTTAGTCCTTTGATAAGTTAATTCATGCTTTAGTCATCACTAATGTGTTGTTTTGTATATAATAATGAAACTCTGGCATCATATCAACACTAGTATTGTAACAAATCACAACATCCAGACATGTGTGGTTTGTTTACACAGGAACAAGATAGAAAAAGTCTGTTTGGGGTAATTTTAGTGACAATAAAATGGCAAATATACATTTCTCACTGCTTGTATATTCAAGTGTATTTATTTTCTTTTTCATTCAGTGGAAGAAAAAGGTCTCTGAACATATGACCAAACTATTAATTGATTAATCAATGAACTTTTCAAAGTTGTCAGACAGCTGTAAGTTTCCGCTCCTTATATGTAAATAATGTTTTAATTTTGTATTTCTCTTCTATTTTTTTTGTATTTACTATTTTAACTATTGTATTGTGTTGCTCTGCTGGAGGAGCCTGTGACCTCATATCTACACTGTAGCTATGTACACATGACCATAGACTCCTTGAATCCAGCCCCAAAAACAGGCCTTCCCCCCCGAGGGTTAAAACAGCAGCACGTTAATGTTTGTGCATGAAAACGGCAGCGAATCGGGCGAGTTTCCTGGCGGACGATGTTTTTTGGGGGCTGCTGACAGATGGGAAAGCATGCTGGCTGCGAGGGGCTATATTTAGCCGCCAGTTAGTGTGTGGATTCAGTGACGCTGGACCAGGAGAGCTATAAATATTCCATGACAGGACAGATCTGGAGGCGAATGAAGAGAAGATGTGGAGAGAGAGAGAGAGGGGGGGGGGGAGAGAGAGAGACTCAATGGACTGATTCATTCTCAGGCTGTTGCTCTCGGTCCCGTTAGACGTAGATACTTCAGCTGCAACCAGGCCACGCTGACACACACACACACACAGTATTTTTGTAACTCTGGCACAACAGTTTCCTTCGAGATAAATAGTATAATAGATAATAAGTCCTATCTTATATGTTGATATCTCTGTGTGTGTGTGTGTGTGTGTGTGTGTGTGTACCGTATTGACCCGAATATAAGACGACCCCTCTTTTTGAAAAGTTGAGAATAAATATATACAAATTATCTTTTGGAATCAACAAAAAATGATCGTCATTTTAAATGAATGTTCTGGTTGTTTTCTCCATGAATTCATTTGGGTCAATACCAGAGGTGTGGACTCGAGTCAGATGACTTGGACTCGAGTCAGATGACTTGGACTCGAGTCAGACTCGAGTCACACATTTTATGACTTGAGACTCGACTTGACAACATCACAAAAGACTTGCGCCTCGACTTGGACTTGAACACCAATGACTCGGGACTTGACTTGGACTTGAGCCTTCTGACTTGAGGTGATTGCTACTTTAATTCAGAGGTCTCCAACACGCCGATCGCGAGCTGCCGCTAGAAGAGCAGACTCCCGTCGGGGAGAGCAGAATCTTCAGCCGCTCCTACTCTTGCTGAGAATCCTTGCAGGCAGGGGCGGGTCTTTATTTAGCTGGGCCACCATGCGGCCAATCATATGCGAGGACACACTAGGATCATACCATTATGTGAAAGAAGGGTGGGGGGCACAGCATGTGTAGTGGTACAGGCCAGCTGCACAGAGCGATGGGGAGCTGGATTTAAATGCAAGCGCGTCGGAAAAAGTCAAGAAATGAGCGAAAACCGAAAAAATTAGCAGCATCTGGCTGCTTTTCAATGATATTGGAGAAAGCAAAGCTGAGTGCAGGATCTGTAAAATGAAAATAATCTTCAGAGCAGGGTTTGTTTTTGGTAACCACTCAGGATTTATTGTCAGAGGTGGGAGAAGTTCAGACAATTAAAAAAAGTTACAATCAGGGTTCCCGCGGGGTCTTAACAAGTCTTAAAAAGTCTTACATTTGATAATCAGAATTGAAGGCCTTAAAAAGGTCTTAAATATGATTCAGAAGGTCTTAAAAATTATCGGATTTGAAAGGTACTTCTGTGTTGCGATAGCGTCTAAATGTATATTGGGGGAAATGTCCGGGCTGCAAAGTAACCAGTGCGGTAATAGCCTTTCAGTTCCCCCCAACAATTTGTATTGAATTAAATCAACATGGAACCAGTAATCACTAACTTGTTTCCCCCGGCCCCTTATTGGAGAACACCCAGCTAGTAACCTAGCAACCAAGCTTCAGCTCATGTAGCCTATCTTCGAATCTACTTACAAATAAATATGGGGAAGTGTAAGTTCAACCGTATTTGGTTGGAAAACATCTAATTTAGTGCTTGGTTGAAACCAGTGGAGGGAACGTGTTTGAAGCCCGCTGCACCTTTTGCCAAATAAATTAGTGTTTGTTTTGCTAATGTAGCGTTAGCTAGTGCTAATGCAGCGTTAGCTAGTGCAGCGTTAGCTAATGCAGCGTTAGCTAGTGCAGCGTTAGCTAGTGCAGCGTTAGCTAATGTAGCGTTAGCTAATGTAGCGTTAGCTAGTGCAGCGTTAGCTAATGTAGCGTTAGCTAATGCAGCAGCTCCCGCAACAACACCGGGGGACCTCCGGGTAACGTTTGGGTCTATGTCAACCCTAAAAGCGGAGGTGCTGTAGACGCTAAATACCGCAGCTAAACACCAATCATACAACAGCAATGATGAAATAGTGTAGCCAAGGCAGCAGAGCTCTGAATATAGCCACACACACACACACACACACACACACACACACACACACACACACACACACACACACACACACACACACACACACACACACACACACACACACACACACACACACACACACACACACACACACACACACACACACACACACACACACACACACACACACACACACACACACACACACACACACACACACACACACACACACACACCTCGATTATGGCAATAATCAAGATTATGTTGGTCAATAATTAATATCACGATTATTAAATATGATTATTCATTGACTTTGAAAACATCCATTTATTGAACTTTAAAACAAATAATAATTTGAACAGTATCTTTTTAACTGTTGATTACCCTGAACGTATAATTCAACTGAAAAACTAATACAAAAATTAATTAAATAAATAATATCAAAATAATAAATACCAATAAACAAGATCAACAAATATTTTAGAGCGCACTTCCACAAGCTACTAAACATATATAAATATGATAAATAAAAACAAATTAGACTAAAATGAAATAGATCAAATATGTTGTGGTGCCTAGCAAACCTAGCAAAGCAAAATAATCGTTTTTTCCAATTATGTTGTTTTCGTAATTGTGGCAGGCCAAAATCGTAATTGCGATTAAAATATGATTAATTGCACAGCCCTAACACACACACACACACACGCACACACACACACTCAAGCACACATACACACTTTTTGTCTAACACAGTTCTGTACTGTTACGCTGTTGTGTTCAGTCACTGTTCTTATGTTGAACATGAATACATTTACTTTGTAAGTGATTATGGGACGTATTTCTTCTTTATATACATTTTCCTTCATACTTTATTGCCGTGAAATAGGTCTTAAATTCTATTCAAAGTGGTCTTAAAAAGGTGTTAAAAGGTCTTAAATTTGAGTTGGCGAAACCTGCAGGAACCCTGTACAATAAAAAGTCCTGCATTCAAAATGTTACAAGTAAAAGTACAAAAGTATTAGCATCAAAATATAGTTAAAGTACCACCTGCAGAGGGATCTAGATGCAGGTGTTCTTTATAGAGACGCCTCGCTGCACATTATCCCTTGCATACAGATAGATTGTGGGTCCCTTACAACATGTTGTACACAGTGGAAATAAACATTCTGGTCACCTCAACATCAGGGATCTTATCCATTAAACTCCTTCTGAATCAAACCGTCACGGTAGCCTCACCTTACTGATCCCTCTTAAATTAGAAAAACACACGTTACTTTACCAGCGGAGAGAAAATGGATTATTAAATTATTAATGAGACTAATTAAGAGCTGTTTGATTATTAAGTATTATTCTGTTGATCGATGTCATTACATTTGGTGAAAAACACATAATGACTTGTTTAAGACTCGTTTTGTCAAAGTTTAGGACTTGACTTGAACTTGCCCAACCTGACTTAAGACTTGACTTGGACTTGAGCGCAAAGACTTGAGACTTGACTCGGACTTGAGCGCAAAGACTTGAGACTTGACTCGGACTTGCAAAACAATGACTTGGTCCCACCTCTGGTCAATACGGTATATATGTATGAATAACAAAGGGAGAAACCCACCTCCAGCATCATTGGTCCCAGGGCATCTTTGTCGATGACGCTCTGCCCCGTCGAGGAAACGTCGGCCTTCTGAACCTCCTCCTCATTGGCTGCTGCAGCTTTCTCTGCACACAGGAAGTGACAAACATGACATACTTTAAATACCTTCTCAGTGAGAGGGAACAAAACAAGCAGGTCAGACAGAGAGAGGGGAGGAAGCTGACCCACATACTCCGAAAGAGGAGAGAAGACTTGGAGCAAGGATACTTTGTCCTTTTTCCTATAAAAACATGTTGCTCAAAACCAAGAAGCAGAGTAAAGGTTGTTGAGCATGAGTCATTGCATCGTCATGGGCAAAAAAGCTCTGACAGTGTGTAATCAACCAATCAGCGACAAGTGGTTAACATGTGGTCAAGTGGGAGAGGTGGAGGTCAGAAATATTAACTAAAAAGCTCATTTTCTTATTTTAATTGACTATTTTTGATGTATTTTTCACATTTGGAAAAACAATTAAAGGATATATACAAGAAGCTTTTTCCACTTGAAGTAAACAAAGCATTAAATAAAGGAATACATTAAATATAATATTACTTGTTCTGCCTTTAAGAGTCTCCTTTCTCTCCTAAAATCCTACTTTTAAGAGATTGATTTAAGACATTTTAACACCCTCAAATAATGTCTGCTTGTATTGAAATGTGTGTTTCTTGTCTTACTATGCGTGTCCTCGTTGAAATGGAGCGATGCAAGACGAACATCAGACTTAAAAAGGTATCGTATTGAATTAAGACCCTACTAGTGATTTTAAATGCATTATATAAGACGTTTCTGCATTTGATCTGATTTTGTCGGAGGGATTTAAACTGACCAGTCTTTGAGAGTCTGATTTTCCAACCATGCATTTATTTAGAAAAGCTCCTCAGCGGTGTCTCGTAACTCCCCGTCGTGTGACCACACACACACACATACACACACACACACAGATTTCTGAGTGTGTCTATAGCGAGCAGGACGTGAAGGTGTTTTTAAAGGCGTTTAAACTTGTGGAAATCCTCCTTTTCAGAAGTATTGGGTGACATTTTAAGCATCTTCAAGCCCTCAGGTTATAAAAACCATAACGTTCCTAGTCCTTTTCCTACTTATTAAGCCTCTGAGGTCATGCATTAGTGTTTGTTTGTAATGCAACGTATCTGTAGGGCATTGTTTAATGTTGACATCAGTTTCACCTGTCTAACATGTCTGTACACGTTTAAATTAAAACGTGTACAGATACCTGAGGAGTGTGTGACGATAACGGACCTGATGAGATGCAATGAAAGGAACACATATTGGTTTTACGTTAGGTTTTAAATTGAGAATAAATCTATATTAAAGATCTCTCATTCATCCCTGGTTCATCAGCCGGGCTGCAATAAAGGATTATCGTCCTTTGGATTCATTCGCTGGTTATTTTCTCCATGAATTGATTAAAAAGCCAAATGATTAAAGAGTCAGCTATTTAAGATAGACTTCATTTTCTTTATCGTATTAGTTTCACCACAATCTGTTTTTACGAAGGCAAGTCAAATAAAATATATTTAGTCACCTTTGTTGTGTACTCGTCAACGATTTCATGTGAGTATGAGAGTGTGTGAGAGTCTACCTGCACTGTCTCTGTGTGTGTGTGTGTGTGTGTGTGTGAGTGTCTACCTGCACTGTCCCTCTGTGTGTGTGTGTGTGTGTGTGTGTGTGAGAGAGTGTCTACCTGCACTGTCCCTCTGTGTGTGTGTGTGTGTGTGTGAGAGAGAGAGTGTGAGTGTGTACCTGCATTGTGTGTGTATACCTGCACTGTCTGTGTGTGTGTGTGTGTGTGTGTGTGAGTGAGTGTGTGTGTGTGAGTGTCTACCTGCACTGTCCCTCTGTGTGTGTGTGTGTGTGTGTACCTGCACTGTCCCTCTGTGTGTGTGTGTGTGTGTGTGTGAGAGAGAGTGTGAGTGTGTACCTGCATTGTGTGTGTATACCTGCACTGTCCCTCTGTGTGTGTGTCTGTGTGTGTGTGTGTGTGTGTGAGAGAGAGTGTGAGTGTGTACCTGCATTGTGTGTGCCTACCTGCACTGTCCCTCTGTGTGTGTGTCTGTGTGTGTGTGTGTACCGGCACTGTCCCTCTGTGTGTGTGTGTGTGTGTATGTGTGTGTGTATGTGTGTGTGAGAGTGTATACCTGCACTGTCCCTGTGTGTGTGTGTGTGTGTGTGTATGTGTGTGTGAGAGTGTATCTGCATTGTGTGTGTGTGTGTGTGTGTGTGAGAGAGTGTATCTACATTGTGATTGTGTGTGTGTGTGTGTGTGTGTGTGTGTGTGTGTGAGAGAGTGTATCTACATTGTGTGTGTGTTTTAATAAGCACACAGCGAGCCTTATGTTGAGCGTAGGCTGCCCTACTTTTGGAGACGATGATGAGAGGCGGAATAGGAGTTGGTGTTGCAGTGCAGGGGAGGGGAGAGGAGGAGGAGGGGGGGGGGGGGGGGGGGGGACACATTTAACTGTCGCACCATGCCAACACGAGGGCTGGCCATATGGTGACAGAGCGCGGCGCTGGAAAGCAAACATCCTGTCCTTGCTTTGTGTTTTCTGGGTGTAGGGGTGTGTGCTCTCGCTCTCAGACACATCCATCTCCTTCAGATGTAATGATGTTTGCAGCAGCAGGAGCCCAGCGGGGCCCAAACAGCGGCACCCGGCCCCGAGAAGGACCCATCAATCACAGTCAGAGTCCATAGAGGATTAATATCATATCTGTAGGAACTACCACAGTATATTTGGGCTGTGGGTCTTTCAGTAACTCACGATTCTGGGTCACGAAGCTATTCACAATTCTGGATTACATAGTTTTATATTTATGTAAATAATATCATCTTCAGTGTTTTTTTATCTTCACGGTCATCTGTATATTTTTCTAACTCTAATGCTGGTTTATTTCTATTTTGAGATGTTTCTATTTTAGAATAGTTTATTTCTACTCTTTTCATTTGTTATTCTGTGCAATGCCTCGTTTTGTTTTATGCTGGATTAATAAAGTACGTCTTATCTTAATATCAGGATCTACTGCAGTCCGCTGTGAACTTGTTTTAATATGTGATAGCGTTCATTCCAAGTGCGTTAAAGGTTATATCAACTGATAGCAGCAATGTAAACACACAAGGGTAACACTGAGATAAATGTTTCCTCAATCCTCACCGACTACAAACCTTTCTATTCTACAAATTATACCCGTCACATAAATATAATTGTAGGCTTACGCTAGCTGCCCTTTTATTTCCCACAAATGTGCCGATTAAAAGAATACATTATGCATGAAATAAGTGTATTTTGGGTTCTGACATAAATCACAAAATGATGCTTAATTTGAGGTGTCAATATCTAACTTCTCTTTCTATGAAAGCCTTTAAAAATCATTTTGGAAATAGTGAAATTGATTAAGATGTTACAGTAAAAGATAGCATTGTTTTACCTACCCCTATAATCGATACCACTTGCTGTACACTACATGTGTGCCTCTTATCGTGCTGTATTAGTGCATCAACACGTATATAATGAATAAAACGCTGCTGGCTGCCTCTCTGTCTGATTTGGCACCAGCGTGAGGTTCAGTGTAAAGGAAGCTGTTCAACTATAAGCTGTATATAAAGATTTCATAACTCAACATATTGTCGATTAAAAACCAACACACTGCAAACAAGCCAAGAGAGGGATGTGCTCACAGACACACTGATTTGATATGAGCAGAATCTTTGAAAAAAGTCCCTAAAATCACAAAACCAGGGGTTTCAGTGACGGTTATTTAGAACAGAGACTATAGACAGAGTTCACACACTTTTTCACCAATGACTTTTCTATGGTCATGAAGGATGGGTCATGACCGAAAGAACGAGATCGCGGATACAAGCGGCCGAGATGGGTTTTCTCCGCAGGGTGGCTGGTGTCTCCCTTAGGGATAAGGTGAGAAGTTCGGTCATCAGGGAGGGACTCGGAGTTGAGCCGCTCCTCCTTCGCGTCGAAAGGAGCCAGTTGAGGTGGTTCGGGCACCTAGTTAGGATGCTACCTGGGCGCCTCCCTAGGGAGGTGTTCCAGGCACGTCCAGCTGGGAAGAGACCAAGGGGTAGACCTAGGACCAGGTGGAGGGATTATATCTCTTCGCTGGCCTGGGAGCGCCTTGGGATCCCCCAGTCAGAGCTGGTTGATGAGGGGAGAGGAACGTTTGGGGCTCTCTGCTGGAACTGCTACCTCCGCGACCCGACCACAGATAAGCGGGAGAAGATGGATGGATGGATGGACTTTTCCATGACCTTTACCTAATTTTCCATGACCAAAAACATTACTCTTCTCAGCGGTACCACTGAAACATTTGTATTTTAACATGGTAAGCTGGAAAATAAGGTCTGCATATGAAACATGTTGTGCCTATCGCTAAAGCCACTGACTAGAGGGCGGGATTGTAAAAATCTCTCACCAGCAAAACACCTCCGTCAGTTAAGTACCATGTTACGTTTCATTACTATACATACAGTATTTATTATTGTTAAAGTATTACTATTTCGGCGATTAGATAAAATATAAATTATATTTGATGCAACTTTAGTTACATTTCCATGACTTTTCCAAAACTTGGGGAACAATATTGTTTTCCAGGACCTGGAATTTGCATTTTGAATTTCCATGACTTTTCCAGGTTTTTAATGACCGTAGGAACCCTGTATAGAGTATTCAGTAATGTCTCCATGAACAAGTATTTTGAACACTAACGGACCATGAAAGGAACTAATGTTGGTTTTACATTAAGTTAAGATTAAATATATATAAATGATCTTTCAGTGCATCCAAGTTGCAACTACAAATTATTGTCATTTTTAATACATTTTCTGGTTATTTTCTCAATTAATTGATTAAGATATCACCTCATTTAAAAAAAAAAAATCGGATTAGTTTCACCTCAATCGGTTTTATGTAGATAAGTAAAATAAGGTGGAAGGTGATAAAGATATATAGTAGTTTTTTATGTTTACTCGTGAGTCGTGAATGATATTGCATGTTGATATCTTTAGTGTTTCATGACGTGAGCGCCGTCTGGTCCTGGGAGAGGGATCCCTCCTCTGTTGCTCTCCCTGAGGTTTCTCCCATGTTCCCTTTAAACTGTGGGGTTTCTCCGGAAGTGTTTCCTTGTACGATGTGAGGGTCAAAGGACTGAGGGTCAAAGGACAGAGGGTCTGAGGACAGAGGGTCTGAGGACAGAGGGTCTGAGCACAGAGGGTCTGAGGACAGAGGGTCTAAGGACAGAGGGTCTAAGGACAGAGGGTCTGAGGACAGAGGGCCTGAGGACAGAGGGCCTGAGGACAGAGGGTCTGAGGACAGAGGGCCTGAGGACAGAGGGTCTGAGGACAGAGGGTCTGAGGACAGAGGGTCTGAGGACAGAGGGTCTAAGGACAGAGGGTCTGAGGACAGAGGGCCTGAGGACAGAGGGCCTGAGGACAGAGGGTCTGAGGACAGAGGGCCTGAGGACAGAGGGCCTGAGGACAGAGGGTCTGAGGACAGAGGGTCTGAGGACAGAGGGTCTGAGGACAGAGGGTCTGAGGACAGAGGGTCTGAGGACAGAGGGTCTGAGGACAGAGGGTCTGAGGACAGAGGGTCTGAGGACAGAGGGTCTGAGGACAGAGGGTCTGAGGACAGAGGGTGTTGTATTTGCTGTTAAGTGTCTCTACAATTTTTATTATATGCACGTTGACTCGACCAAAAATCGTTTTAAAAATGTGCTTATAAATAAAACTTGATTTGATATCGCATCACAGTTATTGTTTCATGACGTGAGCGCCGTCTGGTCAACATCTTGACTTAGTCATTCAAAAAGCTTTGTTTTTTTACAGATGTAATTTCAATACTACAAACATTAAGCCTTTACATATCTTGTTGTGTCTGTCCAAACCGATTCACTTTAATCGAGTAAAATATGTACATTTCCATATTCAAGAGGCTGAAACGGCGTTTTCCACATTAAGAATGAGCCTTTTTGCATCAAGAGACAATTCAACAACAAATCAATCTTCAAATCGAGGCTGGCAGCTCGAACAGAAGGAACAATGCATGTCTGCAGAAATGCCGCAGCAGCTCGGATATAAAAGCAAACACTTCCTGCCTTCAGACGCAGGAGAGGAGTCACTGCAGCCTCGTGTTGAGAAACCACAGCGAGGAGGAAGAGGAGGAAGAGGAGGAGGACAGACGGTAGTTGTGTGTGATCACATTGCTCACCATTACATAACAGAGTGTGAGTCACAGAAATCAAGATGACGCAGTGATTCACGAGCACCTCGAGAGGTCCAGCTTATTCACAATGAAACCGTGTGGATGTGAAACCAAGGAGAACTACAAGGGAAAGAGGTCAACTCCACATGAGGAGAGTAAAACACAGCAAAGTGCACAGCCTGATCCCTTCTCCTGATGTCTGGAAACACACTCGGCCAACAACTAAACCCCCGCTCAGCTTCGTGCATGTGATGAAGTGACAGAGGGAACATTAAATCAGCTGCTTTAGTTACAGCATCAATAAGCCTGTGGAGCAGAGCCCAAAGGCATCGTCCGAAGGCCTTACATGCCAACACCTGTGTTTTATAGGAGCCTTTAAAAACCTAGGAATACAATTAAGAATATTACTAGGAATTCACAGCAAACTGAGTTGGGTCAGATTGCAGGAGTTAGGTGTTTATGCAGAGAAGCAGAAGAGATGACAAATACATACTTTAGCTGCAGGAAGCTTTTCACTTTGAGACATATCATCTTAGATTTTGCATTTTAACAGATAGAAAGATGAAGTCATGCATCAGACCTTTTCCAGGGTAACATGAACCGTAACAGAAGTGAAAGTCTGACTAGTTGTTGTTGTCTTAAAGTGGACCCATCATGCTATAGTTGAAACATATATTGTAGTTCCATACCTAAAACATGTCTGTGAAGTTTCTTTTTCAAAACACCAAACAGACCCCCGTTGTAGCCACGCCTCATTCTGCTCAAACCCCTCCTTTGAAGCCCTGTTAGAGAAACGCGGATCTTGGGTCCTTAGCTTGAAAAAAAGAAAGAAGAGGAGGCGGAGCTAATGCCTGATCAGAATTCTACCGGAGATAAAGTTAAATTCTACTTTGATAAAACGTCATCCTGTTCTAAACCACATCAAGGATTATCTCTGAACAGTACGGAGCTCAAATGCTTTTTCTCTTGCGGGTTTATCACAAGGTGAGTTCCTTTTTATTTCCTGCTTTCCTGCTCACACGTGCTCTGCAGTGCAGGTTAGCTCTGAGTGTTAGCGAGGCTAATGTAAACAAAGACGTCCAGAACACGTCAGGCATTGTTTCTGACAGCAACACTTTGTGGGTCCGCTGACGTCACCTCGGATGGAATCTGTATCCGCTCGTTGTTCACCCGTTTTTAAAAGATTTGGGTACGGAGGAAAAGAGAGAGGGGTTTATTCCCTGACGCTGCGTGAGTTCCCCGACGCACCGGGGACACACGTTTATGTAGAACAAAGTGCATTTTGCAGGATAGGTCCCCTTTAAGTGAAACACAACTGTACCTTGCTCCTTTATCTGTCTGATCTGCTTCACAGTCTCCTTCAGGATTGCACATTTGTCAGGCTTGACGTTGAAGTTGTCGATGTCGTTGAAGTTGGCGAAGATCAGCTCGGCGAGTTCCTCGATGTATTTGTTCTCGTGCTCGCGGTTTCGCTTCTCGTTGCTCCGCTTTGGGCTGCAGAAGAGAAGAACAAGTTAAAGCGTGGACACATGCACGGATGGAAGGAGCGATTCCACGTCGAGAGCAGCGCAGAAATCCCTCTCATTTCAGACGGCAGCTGCCAAGGGTCTGCTGCAAACACGAAGAGGCATTCAGCTCGGGTCAATTATTCTCCATGTGAACAATTATTCATTTTGGATTAATTTGGTTATTTTCTCCATTAATTAATTAAAACGTCAATCTGTTTTCATGTTGGCTAAATAAAGGAAGGTGATGAAAATAAAGTACTTTTGTCGTTACTTGTCGGTAACGGTATTGATATCGTCAGTTCATGACGTAACTCAGTCTGGTCAACATCTTGACTTATCACTAAAAAAAGGTTTGTTTGTTTACCTATACATTTCATTTACAAACCGTAAGACTTGAAATATTTTGTTGTGTCAAGATATTAAGCAGCTGCCAAATGACTGCTGCCAACCTTAAGAGGGTCAATTATTCTCCATATGGCTTGAAATGCATCCCTAGGCCTCTGCATGGTGCCAACATGGAGCATCAATAAAGGAAACCCTCCCTCTTTGTGCATGTCTACAGATAAATAATGCAGATTTATTGTTCAGTGCTCCGGGGTTAGAGCAGTCAGACATTCATGGGAACTACCCGGTTGTTACTGTGCAGGATTTAAGATGTGGCTGGCCGGCTTTTACTCTAACCATCACCTTTGGTAAATGGGTAATTGATGGTTTTGCAACGGGTAATTTTGCAAAGCAGGGGTCAGAGTCGCTGACCACACACGCCTCGGCTGCATACTTGTATAGTTACAAAATGTAGCCTCGAAAGTCTTACCTGGGTCCTAGAAGTTCTGCAGGACATTCTTTGCGTTTCCGTGACTCTGCCCTGGCAGGGTCAGATGGGTTTTCACCGACTCCACTCATCCTCAATGCATATCAGCGTCTAGAGAAGGAAAAGACAGACGGAAAATGCATGAAAACACGTGTGAATTAAAAAAAAGCTTCATATGTTCGTGCATCGACTATAAACTCAGTCTAAATGCATTTCAACCTTGTGTTGCAGAATAACAAAAAGTGACGTATATACTGAAGGTGTGTGAGCATGCCAACATCTGCCAACAACACACACACACACACACACACACACACACACACACACACACACACACACACACACACACACACACACACACACACACACACACACACACCACACACACACACACACACACACACACACACACACACACACACACACACACACACACACACACACACACACACACACACACACACACACACACACACACACACACACACACACACACACACACACACACACACACACACACACACACACACACACACACACACACACACACACACACACACACACACACACACACACACACACACACACACACACACACACACACACACAGGATCCTGCATTTGGGGCACAGGTTGATCCACTCCAGGAGAACAGGAGTGAAAATGGAGCGCAGAGAGAGATTCAATCATCTCTCCCTGGAGACTCTGAAATGAGAACACGGCGCTTTGCCCACAGCTCGAAGAGAAGAGACCAAGAGAAGCTCGCTCGCAGAGAGGCTTTACAATCACAACATGTGTGTACCGAGGAGGCTTCACCTGGGGAGGGTCACTCGGAGAGGAACCGTCACGTTGAAATCTCATTTCTGCGGCGCGCGAGATCTCAGAGAAGAGAGATCCAGAGTGACACGCTGCTCCTGCTGCTCCGAGATGTAATGCATCAGGTTACGATACGAACGCATGTCGTGTTCTCAATCTGGATTTACGTAGAGCTCTTTGGAGCAACTTGATTTTGGGAGACCTGCAGAGCAAACGAGGGGTTCTTTTTCCATTTGTTGGGTCAGTTGCAAATGGATTCTGGATTCAGAGTTAATTTCTCATCTAGTTTTTATCATTGAAATGTTTATATCCAATGAATGCAATAATCTAAACACAAGGTTTAAGGGTAAGCCTAAGACAAAAGGGAACTTTAATTGACGCTAAAAGTTGCACAAATTATTACTTTTTACTCAATTAGAGAAACTATTCTCTCAAATATGGCACTTAAAAAAATTAAATGCACATAAAAAACATGGAAAATGTTGTTTTTGTGGGATTTCTTTAACTTTGTGTGCAGGATATTTGCCCAACAGCAGAAGGATCCATCTAGTTTTGGAGAAAAAATAAGATTTGTGTATTTAAAAAGATAAAAACTGTTCATGTTTTCCATTGACTTTCCTCTGCTGCTCCTACCCTGCGAGTCAGGCTGAACTCCACTTAATGAAAGACAAATCAATTATTGATCAAAGTAATGCCTTATTAATTACCACCATCATCTGCACAGCAATCTGATGGCAGCTAATGGACTTTTCAATATGGAGCGATTTATCTGCTGCATACGAGATGTGAACACAAAACAAATGGTGATATTTAAATAAATAAAGCATGGAAACGACTTCCTCTTTCTGCAGCCATTAGCTGTGAGAGGCAACGGAGAGAAAGAACTTTCCCCGGCACGATGCACAAGGTTGCAGACATGCTGTGTTGTGAGCTCAGACAGACACCATGGAAACGGCTGTGAAAACTCAGCGTTACATAAGGAGGAAACAGTGTGTAGCAGCGTAGCTTAGCCGCAGCATGCTACGCTAAGGGGGAGCTGGTGACCAGGCAAACCTGAGCTCCTTCCTGGTCTACAGTGACCTACTTTCAGCTCTTATGAGGACTGAGCGTTTAAATAAACCGAGAGAGAGAATCTACAAACATTTCCTCTGACAGTGAAGGTATGAAGTAGTAGAAAATAGTACATATCTTAAGCACTACTGCCAATAAGAGGATGCATCTCTTATATCCATTCCCATTTTATCCCCTTGTGCAAAAACCAAAATACGCAGCAGGTCAATACTGCATTAAGAATACATCTTTAAATTTGAATGTACAAATAAGACTGCTAAACACCTGAACTCTGTAAAGCGCCTCGATAAACCTGTGGCCACT
>NW_022990488.1:0-5000 GCF_902827175.1 Gymnodraco acuticeps
ACACACACCCACACACCACACACACACACACACACACACACACACACACACACACACACACACACACACACACACACACACACACACACACACACACACACACACACACACACACACACACACACACACACACACACACACACACACACACACACACACACACACACACACACACACACACACACACACACACACACACACACACACCACACACACACACACACACACACCACACACACACACACACACACACACACACACACACACACACACACACACACACACACACACACACACACACACACACACACACACACACACACACACACACACACACACACACACACACACACACGTTTATGCCTAAACGTGTTATAATAGACCTTTAAAGAGTCCGGGCTTCCTGTCCGTACCTGAAGTCTGCGGTGGCGCTGAAGGACTCGTGCTCGGTGATGGAGAACAGCAGCAGGAAGCCCTCTCCACTCCTGAAGTAATTGTCTCTGATGGCGGCGTAGTCCTCCTGTCCCGCCGTGTCCAAGATATCGATCTGAACGTCTTCCCCGTCCAGAACCACCTTCTTCCTGTAGCTGTCGGCCTTCGTGGGCTCGTAGTCCTCCACGAACTGCAAGAGGAAACCACATGATTTATACAATTATCGTTCACCAGAGTATTTTTAAACACGAGTATCTGTACTTCTACTTGAGTAAAGGATGTGTGCCCCAGTGGCTGATGGGTAATGTAGTTCAGGCTCTCACCTCGTCGTACATGAACTGTAAGGTGAGGGCGGACTTCCCGACCCCCCCGCTGCCCACCATGATCACTTTATGAAGCGCCAGAGACGTCTGGTTCTTATTCTTCCCCGACGCCATTCTGACCAATCAGAGCCGCTGAGGAAATACACAAATCGACAAATATAAATTAATACCATCCATCCATCTTCTCCCGCTTATCCGTGGTCGGGTCTCGGGGGTAGCAGTTCCAGCAGAGAGCCCCAAACTTTCTTTTCCCTGGCGACATCAACCAGCTCTGACTGGGGGGTCCCAAGGCGCTCCCAGGCCAGCGAAGAGATATAATCCCTCCACCTGGTCCTAGGTCTACCCCTTGGTCTCTTCCCAGCTGGACGTGCCTGGAACACCTCCCTAGGGAGGCGCCCAGGTGGCATCCTAACTAGGTGCCCGAACCACCTCAACTGGCTCCTTTCGACGCGAAGGAGGAGCAGCTCAACTCCGAGTCCCTCCCTGATGACCGAACCTCTCACCTTATCCCTAAGGGAGACACCAGCCACCCTGCGGAGAAAACCCATCTCGACCGCTTGTATCCGCGATCTCGTTCTTTGGGTCATGACCCATCCTTCATGACCATAGGTGAGGGTAGGAACGAAAATGGCCCGGTAGACAGAGAGCTTTGCCTTCTGGCTCAGCTCCCTTTTCGTCACACGGTGCGGTAAAGCGACTGCAGTACCGCTCCCGCTGCTCCGATTCTCCGGCCCATCTCACGCTCCATTGTTCCCTCACTCGAGAACAAGATCCCGAGATACATAAATAAATTAATACATTTAAATGTATTTATGCAGTCATTAATATTTTTAAAAACCTCCTGGATAATGAGCATGTGCTAAAATATTTTTTAAAAGCTTATTGTCCTTTAAAATAAATCCAAGACATTTAAAATATGTTCATTTGAGGTTATGATATTCAGCAGCCAGCTAAAATTCAGAAGCGATGATTAAAATGTGTCTCCATTTGAATATTTAAGCAGTCATTAATATTTGTAAAAACCTCCTGGATAATGTGCATGCCCTAAATTATTTTTAGAAAGCTTATTTTTCATTCAAATAAATCTAAGAAATGTTAAATATATTAATGTAAATTACACTTACCGAGCTCTTAAAGCACTTTACAACAGGCCTGTAAGAGAAATGTGTTACACATGTTATCAACCTGACAATAACAGTGGTTACACACTTATTAAACCTGTATCATGTGTTAATTATATTCATTTTAGTGCAATCATTTCAGTTATTTCAGTAAGAAAATGACATTTAACCTAGTCAAATCTTTACATGTATTGTAGAGCATTAAATACAATGATTTTAGTGCATTAATAAGGTGTATTCTAGTGCGAAATGTGTCTTTAATGAATGGTTTGCAGGTTTATGCAGGACGTTATCTCAGAATGGAGTATTTTAAGTGTTTCACGAGTACTTTTTCTGCAGATAAATACCTGCATACTTGTCCCAGCACTTACACCCTCCTCTAATAGAGTGTGTGGGTGATAAAGAGCCACTGTAAACACACACTGCGGTGTAAACACACACTGTGAGTGGACAGTGGACACACACACACTTCACAGTGACCTTTATGGCTGTAATGCGGGCTGCAAGGACAATAAAATGAGGGCAGAAACGAAAAATATGACCTGTTTTTACTGTAAAATCAAGCTGGATAACCCTCAGTCATGTTGGCAGGGAAGCAAATAAGAAATGCAGGAGTAGTTAGGCTGTTTGAGTAAAAGAGGAACTATATTTCATGTTCCTCTCTGCAACACCAGCTGACATATCAACGAGTTTCTACAAGACACTACACGGCCACTACAAGTTCCCGCCTCCTGCCTGCCTCTGGTTGGCTCATACTCCCCTATCTCGCTGCCTATTGGCTGCTGGCAGTGTCACTCACTAACTGATAGCTAGCCGTGATAGATAACGCTTTAGGCGAATTCAGAGAAAACTGCCTTAAAACGTAACGTAGAAAGTTCAAAGCTGGTTTAAACAACGCGGAATAAGTGTCGGAACTCACCTGCTAACGTGTTATGGTGGCTGTAGCTAAGGAATCCGCCATAAACTGAGAAAAACACAAACTTTTTACAAGTTAAACGGGAGATTCTGCCGCACCTTGTACAGGGACTCAAACCAAGATCATTTGTTACAACAAGAGGAGTGACTCTGTGGTTAAAAACGAAGCCAGGAAACGGGCCTGGATTGAATTATTCCTTCTAATAAAACTACAAATAAATACAATGAATCAATACTGTTTGTAGTAGGTTGGTTAGTTAGTCAAACTGTACTTCAAATGTAGTCATATCAGATTTAAAATACAGCTTTTACAAACAGTTCACGGCTTTACAGACTCGGGAAACAGACGCGGAGTGATATATCTTACCTATTCCTCTCATCTTTGATAACGTTAACCGGATGTGATGTCACGGAATTCCTTGTATTCCTTTAAATTGAGTTTTGTATTGGTTTTAACTTAACAACCATAGTTATAATTATACTGTTTTTAAAATGAGAAAAAAATATAAGTGATAAACAATTAAATTATAAAGAATAGACTTAGAATATAAATGTTTTTCTTGAAATTATTATGATTATATTTAACATACCAAAAATGTAAATAATAACCCTAAAAAAGTGGATGCGTTGATAACTGTATACAAAATCAAAGTATACATTTATTTAAAAAATGAATGGAGTAATAGGAGTATAATTAATTTTATCAATAATTTAATACATTTGCAATATTTATGGGGTAAAATATAGTATAAAACATTTATATTTATAGATTTCACCTACCTGCAGTTCCACTGTTTGTCCCGCAGATGGCGCCATTTCATCACTTTCTCCACTTCTGTTAACCAGATCACTGTCTGTATACAATGAGGTTAAATAACTACATTAAACACCCCTGAATTTCCCTTTAAAACACCTCAAAAGTGACTTAAAGTTATAAATATGTTCTTTTATTGCACCTTTAATTATATTATACCTTTAATTATATTATAATTAAATTATACGTGTTTATTATCCCTGTCGACGGTAAGAATTTGGTTTTATTTGTAGAAAAACAACAGGTGTTATGAATCAAATTGAATAAACCCGGGTTCCATGATGAGGGCCTCTTCGGCCTCATGTTGTTTTAGGTTATGATAATCAGAGGTCAGAGGTCAGCTCCGCGTCTCCAATTGCTCATTTGGTTTTTCTGAGTTTCTCTAACAAATGCTTTTGTGGTTTTTCTTCTCAAATTGAGAGACTTTTTCAACTCGAAAAACTCAGGTTGTTTCCATATTTGAGGGCTTTCAGAGGGTGAGAAGCTGCTAACATACAAAAGTGATGTTTAAAACGTGTCTCCTGTGGTATTTAGGGACTTTTATTCTGAAATATCAGTGATTTATTTGCTATAACAAACACAGGCTCAGGTTAATTAAATATTTGGAGTCTTTTTTAGGATTATAATTAGATAAATTAATACAATGCGTGTTATTGATCATGTCCTGCAGGTGACTTTTATTCTGGTATTTATTACATTTCCTTTAAAGATTATATTTAACTTTTGGTCACTGAACCCTTTGCAATAACAGCATGTCACTGTGATTGGTCCCGAGGTCACTTAGCCCCGCCCCCTTCTCTCTTTAACCCCTATCCATCTGCTAATTAAAGGATCCCAAAAGTCTAATTAGTGACAAAAAGAAGCACACTTTGTCTCTAAACTGGGTTTTTTGGGGGGTCTTGAGAAGTGATTGGTCCTGGGGGAGTGTCACGAAGCCCCGCCCCCTCTACCCTAAGCCCCGCCCCCTGGCTTTGGCCCCTGTATATAAAAGTTTCCTCTCAGTGTTTGGGCTGTGAGTGTCAGAGGCAGCATGGAAACACCTCCCTGTGCAGAGGAGGAACAACATGGAGTCACTTTCATCTGGAAGGACCAGACTGCTCCTTCTGCTGCGGGACGGGATGCTGTGAGGAGAGACGCCGTTTAACCCGGGATACTGAGGACCATAACCCGGGATAAACCTGGGATAAACCT
Source organism: Gymnodraco acuticeps (assembly GCF_902827175.1). NCBI lineage: Eukaryota > Metazoa > Chordata > Actinopteri > Perciformes > Bathydraconidae > Gymnodraco > Gymnodraco acuticeps. The sequence goes on from NW_022990488.1 coordinate 4,797, forward strand.
GGGATACAGAGGACATCAAGACCCTGCACACAGAGGATATATTACCCGGGATAAAGAGAGAATACTGCAGGGAAAAGAGGACCAAACAACCCTGCAATAAGAGGACAGATAACCCGGGATAAACAGTGAGGAAAACAGAGATAAAGAGGACCATATAACCCGGGATAAAGAAGGACTAACGTCTGGAAAAAGAGGACTTTAATC
>NW_022990488.1:10000-45000 GCF_902827175.1 Gymnodraco acuticeps
ATAAAAGCCTCAGAGCATTTGCAGCCTGCCACGGTTTCTGAGAAGCCGGTGTGATGGAAACGCTTTCCCTCGCATCTCCATTCTCTCCGATTGTTGCCGCTTCTCCCTCTCTCTCTTTGTGAGGATGCAGAAGATCTCAGGCAGCACAACAGAGCCTTTGAACCCCCCCCCCCCCCCCCCCTCTAAACCTCTAGTATTTGGGCCAATTTGGAGGCCAAGTGGCTCGATGCCCAGCGCTTCCTGTCACAGTGCTGCCACCCTGAACTGGTGTCGCACTTTAATCTGTCCCCAAGTGTTTGCAAACATCTTCACAATGAGCACCGTGACCAAACCCCCCCCCCCCCCCCGCCCCCCCCCCCCCCCCCCCCCCCCCCCCCAGTTCGTGCAATTCAGTTCAATTCCTGGAGATTTCTTGGGCATGATCCAAAGTGCATGTTTGCAAGTATCTTCAAAGTTATTGTATTTGAATGCCTCAGATGATCAGGGTTCGGTTAGGGTTCGGTTAAGTCTTCAAAGAGCTGAGCGATCGTCCACCGATCAGCTCTCAGCCACACCAGCTGATCCTCTGTAATCTGCAGAGTTATAGACGCGTCAGAAACCAAAGCTAACAGGCTCCAAAGAATCTGAGAAATGCAAAGTGATACCAGACAATGAAAGACTTGAGAAAAAAGGGCTCGTCTTTGAATAATCAGATCAGATTTAGACGTCCGAATGTTAACGTGTTCTTGGTGACTTTATTAACCCCGTGTTTTTGCTCCTCAGACGACACGTTGACCTCCAAGTCCAGCCTGTTCTTCCTGATCTCCAGCGAGGGGAACCAGAACCTCTTCGTGACGCAGGCCGTCCTCTGGCTCTACTTCAAGCTGCTTCCTTCTCCTCTGGAAGTCCGTCCGCGGCGCAAAGTCACCGTGAAGGTTTACTTCCAGGAGCCGGGCCTCGGCAGCAAGTGGAACCTGGTGGAGAAGCGCGTGGATCTAAAGCGAAGCGGCTGGCACACCTTCGTGCTGACGGACGCCGTGCGGCTGGTGTTCCAAAAGGGCGATCGGCGGCAGAATCTGGACGTTCGCTGCGAGGGTTGCGAGTCCGAAGGCGTCGTTCCGCTTCTTCTCAACAACAACGACGAGTCGCATCGCCCATTCCTCGTGGTGCAGGCGCGTCAAACCGACAGCAAGCATCGCATCCGAAAACGAGGGCTGGAGTGCGACGGAAGCAGCGGTCTTTGTTGCCGACAGCAGTTCTACATCGACTTCAGGCTCATCGGATGGAACGACTGGATCATCGCGCCCTCGGGGTACTTCGGGAACTACTGCGAGGGGAACTGTCCGGCGTACATGGCGGGCGTTCCCGGGTCGGCTTCCTCTTTCCACACGGCCGTGGTGAATCAGTACCGGATGAGAGGCATGAGTCCAGGGTCCATGAACTCCTGCTGCATCCCCACCAAGCTCAGCACCATGTCCATGCTCTACTTCGACGACGAGTACAACATCGTGAAGCGAGACGTTCCCAACATGATCGTGGAGGAGTGCGGCTGCGCCTGAAAGAAGAAGACCAACTTTAATCCCTCACAGGGACACTTCTTTCTCTCTCCACTCTGTGCTTTCACACACACACACACACACACACACACACACACACACACACACACACACACACACACACACACACACACAGAGGAGGATACACACACACAGAGGAGGATACACACACACACACACACACACACACATTACACACAGAGGACACACACACATTACACACACAGAGGAGGACACACACACACAGAGGAGGACACACACACACACACACACACACACACACACACACACACACACACAGAGGAGGATACACACACACACACACACATTACACACACAGAGGAGGACACACACACACACACACACACACAGAGGAGGACACACACACACACACACAGAGAGGAGGATACACACACACACATTACACACACAGAGGATACACACACACATTACACACACAGAGGAGGACACACACATTACACACACAGAGGAGGATACACACACACACACACACACACACACACACACACACACACAGAGCAGAGAAATTGCCAGTTTTCCGGCACCAAGGGAGCAGTTTCGAGGTTAGGTGCCTTGCTCAAAGGCACCTCGGCAGTGGCCTGTAAGGTGGGATACCCTATATTGTTCTGGTCCGATTGGGACGTGAACCAACGACCCTTCAGTTCCACGATCAAGTCAGACTGAGCCACTGCCGCCTCCAAAAAGGACTTCATTACGACAAACAAATATAGAAGATATTTATGGACGATGGAGAAAGCGCACACACAACCTCATGGACACGTATCTACGCACCCTCATGTACGCCTGCACAGAAACTTGTATATATATTTATGTTTGTTGATATATTTCGGTTATATTCTCTGGTTGGAAGACGGTTTCCGAGTCCTTCAAAAGGGACGTTCTCTTCCTAATCTTTAAATACAATCAAGTTCTTCATGAGATATCTGTAAGATAGTGAGGACTGATGTAACCTAGCCTTCACAGAGCACTAGAGGAGGTAGATTTGGGATTCAACTCTTCATGTATGAACCCAACCAGAGGAGCCTTAGCGGAGTCACAACAGTTGGGCTTTGATTCGACAATGACTCTTTAAAGAGCAACAAACACGCGGTACAAGCACTGAAGATGTTAAAACATCAGTCAACCAACGTACAGCACTTCTTCTGGTCACATTGAAATACAAGCTGACACCAATCTTTCCAAACACAGAAGGAACCTGTAGAGACTTTCCCACTGTCGCTGATGTAAAGGAGAACTGGGAATTTAAAAAGGTTGTTTTTCTGATCGCTGGTTTCCATCATCTTCAAACTTTATCGACCAAGAGCAAGCATGACACTACTGGTAATTTGTGAAATCAATATTCTTATTTCTACATCCAGAATTAAGACATTTGCCGCCTCGGAATAATAGATATTCTTGGAGCATGTCGTCCTTTCAGTTACAAAACCGTGCACCAATTATCTGCCAAAGTTTGACACCATTTCGATTTGGCGTCTTGCTGCCGGCACGCTTTGAGGTGTGTTTCCATGATGTTCAGTGAAGTGGGAGCGCTGGTGCATGTTTCTGAAAGTGATCTGAGCTTTTATCCTCCAAGATCTCTACAGATAAAGCCAAGTGTTGGATGTTTTGAACGATTCGCTCTAAAAGCCCGGTCCTCAAGTTATCCATTCCTCGAATCGGCAATTTGTGAACTTAATATTTCTAAATGTATGAATTTGCAACCTCAGAATCAAATGATTTTCTTGGAGCATGTCTTCCTTTCAATTACAAAAGCGTGCACCAAGTTCCTCCCAAAGTCTGACACGTTCAGATTTGCACTTGGCATCTTGTTGCCGACCACAAAAGAGCAAATTGGTCGAGAACGTTTTGCCAAGAAAGTGTTTCCCCACAGGAATCTGAGGCTTTGCAACACAGACCACATGTGGGCTGAAACCAGGGAACACAAGACAGCATCCAAAGTTTAAATGGTTCCCGACGTTATTAACGAGTTCTGCGTCCCGTCAGAGGTCTCAGATTGGCGTCCAAACTTCCTCTTTGGTCTTCAAGAAACCCTCTTCCAGGAACGCCATCTTCCAGAAACTCGTTCACAGCGTTCCCAACACACGAAGATGGTGGAAACAAGTCAGGAATAACTTCGCATTTATCCAATTTAGTTTAGATATTCCACGAAACCCTTCAGAGTCCTTCCAGTCGATCCAATCAGTGAAGAGTTGCCATATTGCTCAGTTTCCCCGACCACACTTTGATAGCACTTGCAGATTGAAATGCCTTTTTAACGAGCCCACAGTCCTTGTAAAAGAAATAAGTGCCGCATGAGCTATGCAATGTATAGTATTTACCATTTACACACACCAATACTTGAAATGTTAGTGTTTGTAAGCGAGCGGGTCGGCTTTGGACAGCAGGAGGCAGAGTTTACTTTAAATAAAATGTGTTTCTAGTTAACTATGTACTGATTCAGCTCCACTTCAAATGTATATTTCCAACAAAAAGCATTTCAAAAAGCCTCTTTCCATTCGGTTTGTAGTGAAAATCCACCCTGAAATGTACATTATTATGACACTAAATGTTTTTTCCCAATTATATTCTGAAGAAAATGTACTTTTTGATGGTGTTTCCAATCTTTGAAACAATGCCTTTACAGTGAGTTATCTCTGGTGCATTGCAGGGTACAGGGTTGGAGAAATGCGTCTGGTGCAACATAAAGTATATTTTTATATGCATTTCAAACAGAAATGGCTGCTAGAAGTGACTTCTTGCAAATACAGTTAAAATATTTAAGAGCAAACAAAAAAAAAATGTTTTTTTTCACATAGAAATCTTTTATTTTGCGATCATTTTACCCGTAACTGGTGACAATTTGCTTTTGGATTCTAAAAGCTAATAGAAAATGTGGAATAAACCGGATATAAAAGTCACTTTAGGCTGGCATTGTTGTTAGGAATACAGCAGACATCCTACTTCATAGTGCACTATTTCTTTTCAAATTCCAAAGTGGAAGTGAATATGGAATAAACCATTAGTTCTCCTATGCAATCATCAATTAAAACCTCATTAGAGAGTATAAAAATAATAGAAAATGTCGAAACAACCTGGTATAAAAGTGTCTTTGACCCTGTTTGATTGGGAAAGAGCTTTTATAGATTAAAGCCTCCCTCTTTATGCAATCAAGTATTGAATCTGTGAAGTATGAAAGCAGGCTAACTGGGGCTAACGTTGACCCAGATGTGCTGCATGATTTTCTTCTTTGCTCCCAGTGGAGTTTCCAGTTCGGCCCCGAAACACACTTAGAGACACACTTTCAGTCACTTTGACACCACTTTGATATTTCCAGGTTAGACGCATCACTCCGTTATCAGCGCTGCAGAGAGCTGGGACGACCTTTCAAACGAGGAGACGAGCACCAAGACGCCAGAGCCCAGGAAAATGCTACTTTACGACAGAACCTGATCCATTTCAGGGATTTAGGTTCTGAATGACATGTGTTTGACTATTGGGACGTCAAATGTAGAATTTAGAAGCTTATCCAGAGCTTTTCTGTGTCATTTTAAACACACAATGTCACATTTCGGGGCTTATTAGAAAGCTTTTGGGACACTAAACCACACCAATGCTAATGCTAGTCTTGATAGCACCAGTCCTACCTTTACTACTACGCTAACCAGGGCAACCCATGGCTCAGAAAGGGTAGAAAGAAGCGTCCGAGTTATTCCTGACGTGAATTCGGTTTCTCTGTGATCAGAAATGCGTTATTTGACAACAAGAAGTGATTTTACGGCAAAAAAATGACATTTCCAAGCCATCATTTTGTTTTTTTGAGTCTTAAACGGGGCAATTTTAGTCCTTTTATCCACTTTTGAAAGATTTACCTGGTATATTAACTATTCGCAGCGCTATATATTCAGCTTATATATAATATAATATATATAATCAGTAACTCCGCCTCCTGCCGACCCCGCCTGCCTCTTTAATCGTTGCTTGTTAGAGTATTTGCACTGTGGAGCTAGTAATAAGAGTAAATAGAAACTGCCATTGATGAAAAAAGTTATTTTTATAGAAGCTAAATTGAGTATTATACCTAATAAAGGAACCAAAGAGGCCGTTAGCTCTGGAGGCCTAAACACTGTATCAGGGTATAATATCACTCCATAATCAGCCTCCTCTCTTTTCTATTTTATACCTAGAATACATGGAATATTGCATATTTTTTCATGGAATTACTTAAATAATATTCCTCGTGTTTTCCTGTGTTGTTAGCATGTTAGCACGTCCTGTACAGCTGTAACATACCGACATGCTTTCTGAGATACTCTGTCCTTTGTTATTGTTGGGAAATAAACATCTTATTACCAATCGTTGGGTCTGTTGTGGTTCCTTCTTTTAAGACGTCAGGACACGTTTGAACCTGAGAGGGAATAACAATAATTATCTCACAGTGTTCAATATAATAAAGATTTTGACGCCAAAACAGAGAGGTGTCACGGTGATTTGAAAACACTTCATTATTCACACATTAATGAGCAACAAATGACTTTCATTCACTTGAGTCAGAAAACTTTACATGTTTCCTCCATGTTAGACTTATGATCTCTGCCTGACTTTAAAGTATTTTCTAATGGTTTTAACAACGTTTCTGTGACTTTTAGAGGTTTGTATACAGGAGTTTTAGTTTTCATTGAGTATTTGGGAGTTTATTTCACAAGCTTTTCACTGTTGGCTAACAAGAGCTTTTTGAACATTAAAGCATGGAAACACTACACACTGATATACACCTGAACATCAGCAGGAGAGGACTCTTTAAAGTAGAGACACTACATACTGATATACACCTGAACATCAGCAGGAGAGGACTCTTTAAAGTAGAGACACTACATACTGATATACACCTGAACATCAGCAGGAGAGGACTCTTTAAAGTAGGGACACTACATACTGATATACACCTGAACATAAGCAGGAGAGGACTCTTTAAAGTAGGGACACTACATACTGATATACACCTGAACATCAGCAGGAGAGGACTCTTTAAAGTAGGGACACTACATACTGATATACACCTGAACATCAGCAGGAGAGGACTCTTTAAAGTAGAGACACTACACACTGATATACACCTGAACATCAGCAGGAGAGGACTCTTTAAAGTAGAGACACTACATACTGATATGCACCTGAACATCAGCAGGAGAGGACTCTTTAAAGTAGAGACACTACATACTGATATACACCTGAACATCAGCAGGAGAGGACTCTTTAAAGTAGAGACACTACATACTGATATACACCTGAACATCAGCAGGAGAGGACTCTTTAAAGTAGAGACACTACATACTGATATACACCTGAACATCAGCAGGAGAGGACTCTTTAAAGTAGAGACACTACATACTGATATACACCTGAACCTCAGCAGGAGAGGACTCTTTAAAGTAGAGACACTACATACTGATATACACCTGAACATCAGCAGGAGAGGACTCTTTAAAGTAGAGACTCTACATACTGATATACACCTGAACATCAGCAGGAGAGGACTCTTAAAGTAGAGACACTACCTACTGATATACACCTGAACATCAGCAGGAGAAGACTCTTTAAAGTAGAGACACTACACACTGATATACACCTGAACATCAGCAGGAGAGGACGCTTAAAGTAGAGACACTACATACTGATATTCACCTGAACATCAGCAGGAGAGGACTCTTTAAAGTAGAGACACTACATACTGATATACACCTGAACATCAGCAGGAGAGGACTCTTTAAAGTAGAGACACTACATACTGATATACACCTGAACATCAGCAGGAGAGGACTCTTTAAAGTAGAGACACTACATACTGATATACACCTGAACATCAGCAGGAGAGGACTCTTTAAAGTAGAGACACTACATACTGATATACACCCTGAACATCAGCAGGAGAGGACTCTTTAAAGTAGAGACACTACATACTGATATACACCTGAACATCAGCAGGAGAGGACTCTTTAAAGTAGAGGACACTACATACTGATATACACCTGAACATCAGCAGGAGAGGACTCTTTAAAGTAGAGACTCTACATACTGATATACACCTGAACATCAGCAGGAGAGGACTCTTTAAAGTAGAGACACTACATACTGATATACACCTGAACATCAGCAGGAGAGGACTCTTTAAAGTAGAGACTCTACATACTGATATACACCTGAACATCAGCAGGAGAGGACTCTTTAAAGTAGAGACTCTACATACTGATATACACCTGAACATCAGCAGGAGAGGACTCTTTAAAGTAGAGACACTATATACATGATAGATAATATACTATATATATAATAAGCACTCTGCAAAAAGTATCCTAAAATGAAAATACTGAAGTAGCTCTAATTTGTACTTGAGTATTAGTACTAATCAGAATGAGGTTTTAAAGGAGCTGATTGTGGGTAAAACCAAACGAAGGCGCTGTAATAATCAGTTTGTATTCCCCGGGGTGATGGGGGGGGGGGGGGTAGTAAGAGACCCTCTGTGTGTTCCCACTCAGACACACAAAGGCTCTTAACAGGACTAATTAAACGTTAGAAAATCTCAGCGGGACTTCAGGGGTCAAGTGTTTGACCTCCGGGGTCACACCCTGCATGATTGACGAGCGCACCGCTAGCAATTAGCATTTGAGGAATTCTGAGTGGATTGAGAAACACGGAGAAAGGAATCAGACGGGGAGGTGAAGTGAGGCGCCAAACATCCATCACATATTATTATTATCCTTTCAGGAAAAAGCGTCAGCCGGAGACATGTTGTTGTTTGACGACTTAATCTGACAGCTGACGACTCAAGAGCTGCCACTCAGGAACGAGACAACTGATGAGTGGATATGTTGCATTAAAGACGACATATTCAGGTGTATATCAGTATGTAGAGTCTCTACTTTTAAGAGTTTTGTGGGGATGTCAGTTGACACGCGAGCTGTTTCATCATGTCGCTCGACGTTAGCTAATCCACCACAAACCACAGGAATGCTAATGAGAGACACCTCACGTACCTGCGGTGAACACGCTGTCGTGAAGCTGCTAAAAACAGCTTCAGTGTTTTGACAGCGATGTGGACTCGATGTTTTCTTGCTTTTCTAGTTTCAAGGCTTTGTTGTCACAGCAGCTACAGTGCAGACATGGCAATGAACAACTTTGAAAACAAAGTGTTTTATGGATGTTCTTAAAACAGTTCAGGTGTGATTTACAGATGTAATATGTTTCAGGACGAGGAGAAGTTGAATCATCCATCATGTTACTTCACAGTTTTCAGACGAGATACAGTATACCTGTCGCCTGGAGGGAAACTCTCCAGATCTGATCCTCACGGCCTGGGATCTGGGTTTAAAATGAGAAACACGTTAGAAATAATGAGCATTCTTCACACTGACAGGCATCAGGTGAGCTGACGAGTCAACACTGACAGATTCGGTAATGCACGAGTCAACACGTTCCATGCTCTCTGGAGAAACCTGATGTACAAATTCATCTGTCGATTGAATGTCATAACTCAAATCCGTGTCTCAGTGCTGTACGATACCAGTCGCCTCCGTGGGAACATGGTGTCACTGCCTTTATTCCTTTATATTTGAGTGTTGTATGTCTTTTAATAATGGACCAAGAGTCTCTTCAAATAAAAGCTGATGATGATGATGATTCAACCTGTTCAGCCCTGAGCCTGTTTTCCAGGTCTCAGGCTGGAAAAAGACATTCCCAGAACAAATGACCATATCTTCTAAAAGGGGTAAATTAATCATCTTGTTTCTCAAAGCAATGATGAACCTGTGAGTTGGATGTAGAAGAGTCAGAATCAATATAGATGTTTTTATTTTAAAGTGAATTCAGATTGAACATTTCTTCTGTTGTGGCCGAATCAACATGATGAGTGTAGTTCCAGTAATCCAAGATTCGATTTACAGATAGCAAATAAGCATGACTCGGACTCGGACAAGATACGTCTTAGGATAGTTTGCTTGACTCTTTACTTCAACAAAAAGGTACCAAATACAAACACGTATTTCCTCAGGTCAAAAAACGATGTTGCTCGGTGCTTCTTTCTCCTTCTCACACACACCAATCACCAGCAGCTGCCGTCGGCTATAACGTCTCATAATCACGTACAGCTGCGGTCGTCTATGCCGTCAATTTCACACGGCTGGTTCAAATAAATGATATGATAGCACTAATAACAAAAGATTATAATATTCAAATATACATTTGAACATATGGCTCCTACAATGAGCTCACAATTAGTATTGCATCGTCTCGCTGCGATAAAACACACCTTTTCAGCGCTGTCGTCTGCCCCCAGTCACGTGACTTTGTTTACAATCTGACAGCTGAAAGCAAAGGAAAGCCCTCCGAGTCCGGTCCGGCCTCATGTGGCTATGGTGATCATGTGTCTGCCTGGCTTTGGTGGCAAATCCCCGGGTCAATCTGTCCCCGGAAATGTCCCCGTTTTTAAATATGCTTATATTGATTTGGAGTTGTCTCATGGCAGTTAGAGTATCGGGGACAACCAGGGGACTTCCTCTTGACACCGTCGGTTATTTACAAAAAAACACCTAAATATACTTGTTATTGTGCTTCTGTCTTTCTGTGTCTTTTCATCTGCTCCGTAAACTCCCTCACCCTCTCTCTCTTGATCGCCCTCTCACGGGTGAACAGTTCACTGCTTCATTGTAGGATTTCTGCCATGTCTCTACTTTAGTTTGACCATCTCTGTTATTAAGTTATGGAATACTAAATAAATAAGTAATTAGATACCTTACCGTTACTGCGCTCATAAAGAATGATAAGAATAATGTGAATTGAACTGGTTTAATTAATTAGTGAGTTTATTTAAGGTAATTAGTTAGAGGCCCTATTTTATCAGTATGTCTGCACAGCAGTTACAAAGGTCAAACTACATTAGAACAGAATTGTCCCCATTCTTTCTTTAATAGTTACTAACATTAGATATTTTAATGAGATATGGACCGCAAAACAAAAAATGTGCTTGAATAACGAATGTAGCAGTTGGACATAAAAGTAAACTGAGTGTTGTGTTTTTATTTTATGAACCTTTTACATTAAAAACAAGTTAGAATTTTCAAAGGGTCTTGTGTTTTTTTTTTCGGGGGGGGGGGGTTGCTCTCCAGTTTAGAGCAATAACCCCTCCAAATGTCTGTGCACGTCCCTGGTGAAACCCACCCTTGGATGATGGGATAGGAGACTAAAAGCTTTAGGAATCCAAACTATAACATATGATAAGTACCCTGTATCACGATTGATGCAAAACAAGTGACATTTGACCTTTTTAGAGAGATTTAGAAAAATATTTGCCAATTCTCTGGAACCCATTGGTCGATTTTGGTGATTGACATCTCTTTTGAGCCGTCAGAGCCAATAGAATCGAGGGGAAGTTCCTAAAATCCATCTACACATTACCATGAGGAGTGAGAGTGATGCGCACACAGTTTGCCAAAACCGAAAGCTCTGCTACGCTCTATATGAAAACTACGTTTATTGCCATAAATATGCTGATGGATTATCAGTAGTCATTTCAAAGTGACACAGAGACATTGGATTAACCTGTGGATTAACCTTCAGCTGCGTTTTATGCGTTTTATGCGTTATAATGCCATTGAACACGACTTTTGATCAGAAAACAGCAAAGGTAAGACGTATTTGCCGTTTTGGCCCCGTAAAGTGAAGTTGTGTGTTGTCTTCGCTGCCGTGAGTTTTGAGCGCACAGTGATGATACTTATACCTCTGAAATCTGTGGAATCTCAGCTTTCATATGATGCACAAATTGACACTAAAGGACTACAAAGAGACACTAAAGGACTACAAAGAGACACTAAAGGACTACAAAGAGACACTAAAGGACTACAGAGAGACACTAGAGGACTACAGAGAGACACTAAAGGACTACAAAGAGACACTAAAGGACTACAGAGAGACACTAAAGGACTACAGAGAGACACTAAAGGACTACAGAGAGACACTAGAGGACTACAAAGAGACACTAAAGGACTACAGAGAGACACTAAAGGACTACAAAGAGACACTACAGGACTACAAAGAGATACTAAAGGACTACAAAGAGATACTACAGGACTACAAAGAGATACTAAAGGACTACAGAGAGACACTAGAGGACTACAGAGAGACACTAAGGACTACAAAGAGACACTAGAGGACTACAAAGAGACACTAGAGGACTACAGAGAGACACTAGAGGACTACAAAGAGACACTAGAGGACTACAGAGAGACACTAAAGGACTACAGAGAGACACTAAGGGACTACAGAGAGACACTAAAGGACCACAGAGAGACACTAGAGGACTACAAAGAGACACTAAAGGACTTCAAAGAGACACTAAAGGACTACAGAGAGACACTAAGGGACTACAGAGAGACACTAAAGGACTACAGAGAGACACTAAAGGACTTCAAAGAGACACTAAAGGACTACAGAGAGATACTAAAGGACTACAGAGAGACACTAAGGGACTACAGAGAGACAGTAAAGGACTACAGAGAGACACTAAAGGACTTCAAAGAGACACTAAGGACTACAGAGAGATACTAAAGGACTACAGAGAGACACTAAGGACTACAGAGAGACAGTAAAGGACTTCAAAGAGACACTAGAGGACTACAGAGAGACACTAAAGGACTACAAAGAGACACTAAAGGACTTCAAAGAGACACTAAAGGACTACAGAGAGACACTAAAGGACTACAAAGAGATACAAAAGGACTACAAAGAGACACTAAAGGACTACAAAGAGACACTAAAGGACTACAAAGAGACACTAAGGACTACAGAGAGACACTAGAGGACTACAGAGAGACACTAAAAGGACTACAAAGAGACACTAAAGGACTACAAAGAGACACTAAAGGACTTCAAAGAGACACTAAAGGACTACAGACAGACACTAAAGGACTACAAAGAGATACAAAAGGACTACAAAGAGACACTAAAGGACTACAAAGAGACACTAAAGGACTACAAAGAGACACTAAGGACTACAGAGAGACACTAAAGGACTACAAAGAGACACTAAGGACTACAAAGACACACTAGAGGACTACAGAGAGACACTAAGGACTAAAGAGAGACACTAGGGGACTACAGAGAGACACTAAGGGACTACAGAGAGACACTAAGGACTACAAAGAGACACTAAAGGACTACAGAGAGACACTAAAGGACTACAGAGAGACACTAGAGGACTACAGAGAAAGACTAGGGGACTACAGAGAGACACTAAAGGACTACAGAGAGACACTAAGGACTACAAAGAGACACTAAAGGACTACAAAGAGACACTAAAGGACTACAGAGAGACACTAAGGACTACAGAGAAAGACTAGGGGACTACAGAGAGACACTAAAGGACTACAGAGAGACACTAAGGACTACAAAGAGACACTAAGGACTACAGAGAAAGACTAGGGGACTACAGAGAGACACTAAAGGACTACAGAGAGACACTAAGGACTACAAAGAGACACTAAAGGACTACAAAGAGACACTAAGGACTACAGAGAAAGACTAGGGGACTACAGAGAGACACTAAAGGACCACAGAGAGACACTAGAGGACTACAAAGACACACTAGAGGACTACAGAGAGACACTAAAGGACTACAAAGAGACACTAAGGACTACAAAGACACACTAGAGGACTACAGAGAGACACTAAGGACTACAAAGAGACACTAAGGACTTCAAAGAGACACTAAAGGACCACAGAGAGACACTAAAGGACTACAAAGAGACACTAAAGGACTACAAAGAGACACTAAGGACTACAGAGAGACACTAAGGACTACAAAGAGACACTAAGGACTACAAAGACACACTAGAGGACTACAGAGAGACACTAGGGACTAAAGAGAGACACTAGGGGACTACAGAGAGACACTAAGGGACTACAGAGAGACACTAGGGGACTACAGAGAGACACTAAGGACTACAAAGAGACACTAAAGGACTACAAAGAGACACTAAGGACTACAGAGAGACACTAGGGGACTACAGAGAGACACTAAGGACTACAGAGAGACACTAAGGGACTACAGAGAGACACTAAGGGACTACAAAGAGACACTAAGGACTACAGAGAGACACTAAAGGACTACAGAGAGACACTAAAGGACTACAGAGAGACACTAGGGGACTACAAAGAGACACTAAAGGACTACAAAGAGACACTAAGGGACTACAGAGAGACACTAAAGGACTACAGAGAGACACTAAAGGACTACAAAGAGACACTAAAGGACTACAGAGAGACACTAAGGACTACAGAGAGACACTAGAGGACTACAGAGAGACACTAAGGACTACAAGAGACACTAAAGACTACAGAGGACTCTAAGAAGGACTACAGAGAGACACTAAAGGACTACAGAGAGACACTAAAGGGACTACAGAGAGACACTAGAGGACTACAGAGAGACACTAGAGGACTACAGAGAGACACTAGAGGACTACAAAGAGACACTAAGGACTACAAAGAGACACTAAAGGACTACAGAGAGACACTAAAGGACTACAGAGAGACACTAGAGGACTACAGAGAGACACTAAGGGACTACAGAGAGACACTAAAGGACTACAAAGAGACACTAAGGACTACAAAGAGACACTAGAGGACTACAGAGAGACACTAAAGGACTACAGAGAGACACTAAAGGACTACAGAGAGACACTAAAGGACTACAGAGAGACACTAAGGACTACAGAGAGACACTAAAGGGACTCAAAGAGACACTAAAGGACTACAGAGAGACACTAAGGGACTACAGAGAGACACTAAGGGACTACAGAGAGACACTAGAGGACTACAGAGAGACACTAAAGGACTACAGAGAGACACTAAAGGGACTACAGAGAGACACTAAAGGACTACAGAGAGACACAAAAGGACTACAGAGAGACACTAAGGACTACAGAGAGACACTAAAGGACTTCAAAGAGACACTAAAGGACTACAGAGAGACACTAAGGGACTACAGAGAGACACTAAAGGACTACAGAGAGACACTAAGGGACTACAGAGAGACAGTAAAGGACTACAGAGAGACACTAAGGACTTCAAAGAGACACTAGAGGACTACAGAGAGACACTAAGGGACTACAGAGAGACACTAAAGGACTACAGAGAGACACTAAGGGACTACAGAGAGACAGTAAAGGACTACAGAGAGACACTAAAGGACTACAGAGAGACACTAAGGGACTACAGAGAGACACTAAAGGACTACAAAGAGACACTAAAGGACTACAGAGAGACACTAGAGGACTACAGAGAGACACTAAATGACTACAAAGAGACACTAAAGGACTACAGAGAGACACTAAAGGACTACAAAGAGACACTAAAGGACTACAAAGAGACACTAAAGGACTACAGAGAGACACTAAAGGACTACAAAGAGATACTAAAGGACTACAAAGAGACACTAAAGGACTACAAAGAGACACTAAAGGACTACAAAGAGACACTAAGGACTACAAAGAGACACTAGAGGACTACAGAGAGACACTAAAGGACTACAAAGAGACACTAAGGACTACAAAGAGACACTAAAGGACTACAAAGAGACACTAAGGACTACAAAGAGACACTAGAGGGACTACAGAAGAGACACTAAAGGACTACAAAGAGACACTAAGGGACTACAGAGAGACACTAGGGACTAAAGAGAGACACTAGGGGACTACAGAGAGAAACTAAGGGACTACAGAGAGACACTAGGGGACTACAGAGAGACACTAAGGACTACAGAGAGACACTAAGGGGACTACAGAGAGACACTAAGGGACTACAAAGAGACACTGAAGGACTACAGAGAGACACTAAAGGACTACAAAGAGACACTAAAGGACTACAAAGAGACACTAAGGGACTACAGAGAGACACTAAAGGACTACAGAGAGACACTAAGGGACTACAGAGAGACACTAGAGGACTACAGAGAGACACTAAATGACTACAAAGAGACACTAAAGGACTACAGAGAGACACTAAAGGACTACAGAGAGACACTAAAGGACTACAGAGAGACACTAAAGGACTACAGAGAGACACTAAAGGACTACAGAGAGACACTAGAGGACTACAAAAGAGACACTAAGGACTACAAAGAGACACTAAAGGACTACAGAGAGACACTAAGGACTACAGAGAGACACTAAAGGACTACAGAGAGACACTAGAGGACTACAGAGAGACACTAAAGGACTACAGAGAGACACTAAGGACTACAGAGAGACACTAAAGGACTACAGAGAGACACTAAGGACTACAGAGACACTAAGGACTACAGAGAGACACTAAAGGACTACAGAGAGACACTAGAGGACTACAGAGAGACACTAAAGGACTACAGAGAGACACTAAAGGACTACAGAGAGACACTAAAGGACTACAAAGAGACACTAAGGACTACAGAGAGACACTAAAGGACTACAGAGAGACACTAAGGACTACAGAGAGACACTAAAGGACTACAGAGAGACACTAAAGGACTACAAAGAGACACTAAGGGACTACAGAGAGACACTAAGGACTACAGAGAGACACTAAGGACTACAGAGAGACACTAAAGGACTACAGAGAGACACTAAAGGACTACAGAGAGACACTAAAGGACTACAGAGAGACACTAAGGACTACAGAGAGACACTAAAGGACTACAGAGAGACACTAAAGGACTACAGAGAGACACTAAGGACTACAGAGAGACACTAAGGACTACAGAGAGACACTAAAGGACTACAGAGAGACACTAGAGGACTATAGAGAGACACTAAGGACTACAGAGAGACACTAAAGGACTACAAAGAGACACTAAAGGACTACAGAGAGACACTAAGGACTACAGAGAGACACTAAGGGACTACAGAGAGACACTAAGGACTACAGAGAGACATTAAAGGGACTACAGAGAGACACTAAGGACTACAGAGAGACACTAAAGGACTACAGACAGACACTAAAGGACTACAGAGAGACATTAGAGGACTACAGAGAGACACTAAAGGACTACAGAGAGACACTAAAGGACTACAGAGAGACACTAAGGACTACAGAGAGACACTAAGGACTACAGAGAGACATTAAAGGACTACAGAGAGACACTAAGGACTACAGAGAGACACTAAAGGACTACAGACAGACACTAAAGGACTACAGAGAGACACTAAAGGACTACAGAGAGACACTAAGGACTACAGAGAGACATTAAAGGACTACAGAGAGACACTAAAGGACTACAGAGAGACACTAAGGACTACAGAGAGACACTAAGGACTACAGAGAGACATTAAAGGACTACAGAGAGACACTAAAGGACTACAAAGAGACACTAAGGACTACAGAGAGACATTAAAGGACTACAGAGAGACACTAAAGGACTACAGAGAGACATTAGAGGACTACAGAGAGACACTAAAGGACTACAAAGAGACACTAAGGACTACAGAGAGACACTAAAGGACTACAGAGAGACACTAAAGGACTACAGAGAGACACTAAGGACTACAGAGAGACACTAAAGGACTACAGAGAGACACTAAAGGACTACAGAGAGACACTAAGGACTACAGAGAGACATTAAAGGACTACAGAGAGACACTAAGGACTACAGAGAGACATTAAGGACTACAGAGAGACACTAAGGACTACAGAGAGACACTAAGGACTACAGAGAGACATTAAAGGACTACAGAGAGACACTAAAGGACTACAGACAGACACTAAAGGACTACAGAGAGACATTAGAGGACTACAGAGAGACACTAAAGGACTACAAAGAGACACTAAAGGACTACAGAGAGACACTAAAGGACTACAGAGAGACACTAAAGGACTACAGAGAGACACTAAGGACTACAGAGAGACACTAAAGGACTACAGAGAGACACTAAGGACTACAGAGAGACACTAAGGACTACAGAGAGACACTAAGGACTACAGAGAGACACTAAGGACTACAGAGAGACACTAAAGGACTACAGAGAGACACTAAGGACTACAGAGAGACACTAAGGACTACAGAGAGACACTAAAGGACTACAGAGAGACACTAAGGACTACAGAGAGACACTAAGGACTACAGAGAGACACTAAGGACTACAGAGAGACACTAAAGGACTACAGAGAGACACTAAAGGACTACAGAGAGACACTAAAGGACTACAGAGAGACACTAAGGACTACAGAGAGACACTAAGGACTACAGAGAGACACTAAAGGACTACAGAGAGACACTAAGGACTACAGAGAGACACTAAAGGACTACAGAGAGACACTAAAGGACTACAGAGAGACACTAAAGGACTACAGAGAGACACTAAAGGACTACAGACAGACACTAAAGGACTACAGAGAGACACTAAAGGACTACAGAGAGACACTAGAGGACTACAGAGAGACACTAAAGGACTACAGAGAGACACTAAGGACTACAGAGAGACACTAAAGGACTACAGAGAGACACTAAAGGACTACAGAGAGACACTAAAGGGACTACAGAGAGACACTAAAGGACTACAGAGAGACACTAAGGACTACAGAGAGACACTAAGGACTACAGAGAGACACTAAAGACTACAGAGAGACACTAAAGGACTACAGAGAGACACTAAGGACTACAGAGAGACACTAAGGACTACAGAGAGACACTAAAGGACTACAGAGAGACACTAAAGGACTACAGAGAGACACTAAGGACTACAGAGAGACACTAAAGGACTACAGAGAGACACTAAAGGACTACAGAGAGACACTAAAGGACTACAGAGAGACACTAAGGACTACAGAGAACACTAAGGACTACAGAGAGACACTAAAGGACTACAGACAGACACTAAAGGACTACAGAGAGACATTAGAGGACTACAGAGAGACACTAAAGGACTACAAAGAGACACTAAGGACTACAGAGAGACACTAAAGGACTACAGAGAGACACTAAAGGACTACAGAGAGACACTAAAGGACTACAGAGAGACACTAAAGGACTACAGAGAGACACTAAAGGACTACAGAGAGACACTAAGGACTACAGAGAGACACTAAGGACTACAGAGAGACACTAAGGACTACAGAGAGACACTAAGGACTACAGAGAGACACTAAAGGACTACAGAGAGACACTAGAGGACTACAGAGAGACACTAAGGACTACAGAGAGACACTAAGGACTACAGAGAGACACTAAGGACTACAGAGAGACACTAGAGGACTACAGAGAGACACTAAGGACTACAGAGAGACACTAGAGGACTACAGAGAGACACTAAAGGACTACAGAGAGACACTAAGGACTACAGAGAGACACTAAGGACTACAGAGAGACACTAGAGGACTACAGAGAGACACTAGAGGACTACAGAGAGACACTAAGGACTACATAGAGACACTAAGGACTACAGAGAGACACTAAAGGACTACAAAGAGACACTAAGGACTACAGAGAGACACTAAAGGACTACAAAGAGACACTAAGGACTACAGAGAGACACTAGAGGACTACAGAGAGACACTAAAGGACTACAGAGAGACACTAAAGGACTACAGAGAGACACTAAAGGACTACAGAGAGACACTAAAGGACTACAGAGAGTCTACACTTTATCTGCATCTCGAGACATTAATACAAGATGCATTTAGTAAAAAACTATTTAAAAAAAAGATTTGGGGGTTATTTTCCAAAGCAAAGCCAGAAACATGCATTATCTGCTTCTTCAGTTTAAACTTTGTAATTAAACACATTTAGTTTCCATTCAGGGCACATTGAGCGTCTTTCATTAAGCGGCGGTGATGTAACGCATGTTGTGTTTTCTCCGTGCTTTGTGCTGCTAAACGCTGCAGACGGTTGGTAAGCCTCTGCTGGATCACTGCCTCCAACTGAACACCATGAATATGCATGAGGAGGAGGAGGAGGAGGAGGAGGAGGAGGAGGAGGAGGAGGAGGAGGAGGAGGAGGAGGAGGAGGAGGAGGAGGAGGAGGAGGAGGAGGAGGAGGAGGAGGAGGAGGAGGAGGAGGAGGAGGAGGAGGAGGAGGAGGAGGAGGAGGAGGCCTTTACGATTTGAGAGTGTAATGTTAAAAGTGCTGCAGTGGACGAACAAAAAACTTTATAAATTAGATTTCAGTGAGAGGAGGAGGAGGAGGAGGAGGAGGAGGAGGAGGAGGAGGAGGAGGAGGAGGAGGAGGAGGAGGAGGAGGAGGAGGAGGAGGTGGGCTCATCAGAATATTCAGTGACGTGCACTCCTGAATATTCATGAGTCTCATAATGAGTACAGTGAGCAAGCTGCTATTCTCCTGTTTAATCTGACGCTGATCCGTGTTTCTAGGTCAGGATCTCCGGAGCGTTCGAGCACGATGACTTCAGGAAAACAAACAAACCCTCCTCTCTTTGTCAGAAAGTAGGGCAGCAAGTGGCAGAGAGACGCACCAATGGCTTCTTGGGAAATCCCCAATTAGTTTCCTCTGAGTGACTGACGGGAATTTAAAGGACGCACATCCATTATTCTCCTCTTTAACAAACCATGGGTATACAGAGCCCGTCTCTGATTGGCTGAAACACCAAATGCCTTCCCACAATCCCCTCTGTTTCAGAAAGTGCTGATTGTGTGTCTGTAGCTTTAAATGCTAATGAGCTGCTGCTGGCCACGCCCCCCTGAGAGATGATTGCTTTAAAAAGGACTACAGAGAGACACTAAGGACTACAGAGAGACACTAGAGGACTACAGAGAGACACTAAAGGACTACAGAGAGACACTAAAGGATTACAGAGAGACACTAAGGACTACAGAGAGACACTAAATGACTACAAAGAGACACTAAAGGACTACAGAGAGACACTAAAGGACTACAAAGAGACACTAAAGGACTACAGAGAGACACTAAATGACTACAAAGAGACACTAAAAGACTACATAGAGACACTAAGGACTACAGAGAGACACTACAGGACTACAAAGAGACACTAAGGACTACAGAGAGACACTAAAGGACTACATAGAGACACTAGAGGACTACAGAGAGACACTAAAGGACTACAGAGAGACACTAAAGGACTACATAGAGACACTAGAGGACTACAGAGAGACACTAAAGGACTACAGAGAGACACTAAGGACTACAGAGAGACACTAAGGACTACATAGAGACACTAAGGACTACAGAGAGACACTAAAGGACTACAGAGAGACACTAAGGACTACAGAGAGACACTAAGGACTACATAGAGACACTAAGGACTACAGAGAGACACTAAAGGACTACAGAGAGACACTAAGGACTACAGAGAGACACTAAAGGACTACAGAGAGACACTAAGGACTGTTATGGAAATAATTGTCATAGACGCCAAGATGTGACATACAGGACAAACCTTGATGTCTGTTTACCTTCTTTAAGGACACAGGCTGCTTAGCCAATAATCTTATTGTTCCCATTCTGTGACCGGTCAATACTGGGTCACAGATGGTCTGTGTTGTGGGTACACTGGGACACTTCCTTCTCTGTATTTGTGGACTCCAAGGTGAAATATTCGAGGTCATAGGTGTCCGAGGCAAGTAGCTCAGTGTTCCCACACTGTTTAGGCTATCTTCTCAAATATGTTGTTTACTCTCTGCGAAACCAGTTAGATGGGCTGGCAAGAGAGAGGCTCTCCAGAATTGACGTGGCAACTCTACCGTGAAGTCAGAACCTCTGACTCTTGGACTTGTGATGTGAATCCTCCGGCCGTTAACTCCAAATAAACCACCATGTGTTTGACATCAAAGCTACTGCTCTTCCAGTGTCTCCTTCCTGAGTCGGTGACTCCCACTGCATAGCTACACAGAAGTTTCCTCTACAAGGACTACAAAGAGACACTAAAGGACTACATAGAGACACTAGAGGACTACAGAGAGACACTAAAGGACTACAGAGAGACACTAGAGGACTACAGAGAAACACTAAAGGACTACAGAGAGACACTAAAGGACTACAGAGAGACACTAAAGGACTACATAGAGACACTAAGGACTACAGAGAGACACTAAAGGACTACAGAGAGACACTAAAGGACTACAGAGAGACACTAAAGGACTACAGAGAGACACTAAAGGACTACAGAGAGACACTAAAGGACTACATAGAGACACTAAGGACTACAGAGAGACACTAAAGGACTACATAGAGACACTAAGGACTACAGAGAGACACTAAAGGACTACAGAGAGACACTAAGGACTACAGAGAGACACTAAAGGACTACATAGAGACACTAAAGGACTACAAAGAGACACTAAGGACTACAGAGAGACACTAAAGGACTACAGAGAGACACTAAGGACTACAAAGAGACACTAAGGACTACAGAGAGACACTAAGGACTACAGAGAGACACTAAAGGACTACAGAGAGACACTAAGGACTACATAGAGACACTAAGGACTACAAAGAGACACTAAGGACTACAGAGAGACACTAAAGGACTACATAGAGACACTAAGGACTACAGAGAGACACTAAGGACTACAAAGAGACACTAAGGACTACAGAGAGACACTAAAGGACTACATAGAGACACTAAGGACTACAGAGAGACACTAAGGACTACAGAGAGACACTAAAGGACTACAGAGAGACACTAAGGACTACAAAGAGACACTAAAAGACTACGACACTGATCGGCTGAAACACCAAATGCCTTCCCATAATCCCCTCTGTTTCAGCCCTGTTCCAAAAAGTGCTGATTGTGTGACTGTAGCTTTAAATGCTAATGAGCTACTGCTTGCCACGCCCCCCTGAGAGATGATTGGTTTAAAAAAACGCAATGGTGCTCATGACATCATAAAGTGACTAAAAAAAATCGATGATGATTTCAGTTTTGGAAGAAAATTCTGACTTAATTAAGACACTAATACTGGAGATAAGATGATTTATGGCCAATTGAGGCGTCAAAGTTAGTGAAATAAACTCATAAATACTCAAAAACAAGTAAAAGTTCTGCTTTAAAACCTTTATAATACAGTTTATTTAATCTGTGAGATGTTTAAATAATCTACAGAGGCATAGAAATGTTGAAATTGCACTTAATTATTGTCAGAAATGTCAGGTTGTTCATAAGGTTTTGTAAAAAGTTCATTAAATGTGAGCATTTTCTGAATATTTGCCCTGAAACAAAGGTCACATTTAGACTTTATTTATAGCTGATTTCTCTGCAGCTGCTTTTTGACAAAATACGGAGCAAATATTAACTGAGTCGAAAAATGTTGAAAAAAGCGAACATTTTCTTTAAATTTACACAAATATGTCGTTTTTTCTACTGAATTTAGATTTATTTGGTATTTTTGGAAACGTCATAATCTCTGCTAGACTCTACAGTAATGCTATGGGTTAAAGCAAACTTTAAAATGTCTTCATGAAGGTTTGAATGCATGAAGCGGTGCAGTTTGAAGCTGATGTACAGTATTAGTGTTATTGATAGATTTGTTGTGTAGTTTGTGGCCCCTGATTGAGCCGGAGCCCCTGATTTAATGTCCCTGCAGCAGGTTGTTGATAAAGGGTTAAAGCAGAGGGGGGGGGAATATATTTCTTGTCATTAGTTCTGCAGATTTGGGGCCCTCGGGGTCACACTGAGCTGTTGTTAGGGGACCAGAGGACCCTGATCTGGGGTTAGATCAGTGGGAACCAGGGTCAGAGAAACACCTGGAAACATTCACTCATCTCCTCTCATGTCTCACTGCAAACGGAGACACGTTAGATCAGAAACAAGGCGGAACATTGACCGAAAATGACAGAAAATTCATGGTTTTTTTATGCAAAACTCTGATTTGTAGGAACCAGTCAATAAAATAATGTCTAATACCTGTCTATTGATATTTCCCAGCAAAAAGGGACTGAGTATTGGAGGCGGAAAATGTACCGATAATCTAAGAATATTCCATTTTCTTTTATGCAAAACTCTGATTTTGGGGATTTTAAGGAACCAGGGTCAATCATTTAATGTTTAATAAATGTATTTTGATATTTCCCGGCCAAAAGGGACTGAATACAAAGGAAGAAGGCGGAAAATGGACCAAAAATGACAGAAATATCTTTTTTTATTTATGCAAAACTCTTCGAAAGTTACCGTCAACAGACTAGATTCAAAGCACTTGGTTTTTGGTGGTCCCGATGTTGGCTTTCTGAACAGTTAAGGGTTGACCTAAGTGCTAAACAAGACATTTTAAGGCTATAAATCTGTGGGAACCAGGATCAGTAAAACACCTGGAATCATTCATTAAATGTCCAATAAATCTCCTTTGATACCTCAGAGGGAAAAGGGTCTGAATACATTAGAAACGAGGCGGAAAATTGACCAAAAATCATAGAAAATTCAAGTTTTCTTTTGATGCGAAACTCTTTTGTGGGACTTGTGGGAACCAGGGTCAGAGAAACACCTGCAATCATTCAGGAAACATCCAATACATCTCTTCTGATATCAAACGGCAACTGAACAGTCAGAAACAAGTAGAACACTGAGGAGGAAGTTTGGATGCAAATTAATTGATAGATAAAAGTAAAAAGCTACAGACTTGGTTAGAGTCAGATTTAAGTCACAAGGATGAGTTTAAAGCTGAAATGCATCAGGTTTGTATATTGAAAACAGGTCAAAGTATGATTCTATCACATAAGATGGAATATTTAGCATTTCATCGCGTCTTTGTGGACGTTTCCATCGCGTCTTTGTGGATGCTTCCATCGTGTCTTTGTGGACGCTTCCATCGTGTCTTTGTGGACGCTTCCATCGTGTCTTTTTGGACGTTTCCATCGTGTCTTTGTGGAAGTTTCCATCGTGTCTTTTTGGACGGTTCCACCGTGTCTTTGTGAACGTTTCCATCGCGTCTTTTTGGACGTTTCCATCGTGTCTTTTTGGACGTTTCCATCGCGTCTTTGTGGACGTTTCCATCGTGTCTTTTTGGACGCTTCCATCGTGTCTTTTTGGACGTTTCCATCGTGTCTTTGTGGACGTTTCCATCGTGTCTTTTTGGACGGTTCCACCGTGTCTTTGTGGACGTTTCCATCGCGTCTTTTTGGACGTTTCCATCGTGTCTTTGTGGACGTTTCCATCGTGTCTTTTTAGACGTTTCCATCGTGTCTTTGTGGACGCTTCCATCGTGTCTTTTTGGACGCTTCCATCGTGTCTTTGTGGACGCTTCCATCGTGTCTTTTTGGACGCTTCCATCGCGTCTTTGTGGACGCTTCCATCGTGTCTTTTTGGACGTTTCTATCGCGTCTTTGTGGACGTTTCCATCGCGTCTTTGTGGACGTTTCCTTCACGTCTTTGTGGACGTTTCCATCGCGTTTTTGTGGACGTTTCCATCGCGTCTTTGTGGACGTTTCCATCGTGTCTTTGTGGACGTTTCCATCGTGTCTTTTGGACGTTTCCATCGCGTCTTTTTGGACGTTTCCATCGTGTCTTTGTGGACGTTTCCATCGTGTCTTTGTGGACGTTTCGTGTCTTTGTGAACGTTTCGTGTCTTTGTGGACGTTTCGTGTCTTTGTGGACGCTTCGTGTCTTTGTGGACGTTTCGTGTCTTTGTGGACGCTTCGTGTCTTTGTGGACGTTTCCATCGTGTCTTTGTGGACGTTTCGTGTCTTTGTGGACGCTTCGTGTCTTTGTGGACGTTTCGTGTCTTTGTGGACGTTTCGTGTCTTTGTGGACGCTTCGTGTCTTTGTGGACGTTTCGTGTCTTTGTGGACGTTTCGTGTCTTTGTGGACGCTTCGTGTCTTTGTGGACGTTTCCATCGTGTCTTTGTGGACGCTTCGTGTCTTTGTGGACGTTTCGTGTCTTTGTGGACGTTGACGTTTCCATCGTGTCTTTGTGGACGTTTCCATCGTGTCTTTGTGGACGTTTCGTGTCTTTGTGGACGTTTCGTGTCTTTGTGGACGCTTCGTGTCTTTGGGGACGTTTCGTGTCTTTGTGGACGTTTCGTGTCTTTGTGGACGCTTCGTGTCTTTGTGGACGTTTCGTGTCTTTGTGGACGCTTCGTGTCTTTGTGGACGTTTCCATCGTGTCTTTGTGGACGCTTCGTGTCTTTGCGGACGTTTCGTGTCTTTGTGGACGTTTCGTGTCTTTGTGGACGCTTCGTGTCTTTGTGGACGTTTCGTGTCTTTGTGGACGCTTCGTGTCTTTGTGGACGTTTCGTGTCTTTGTGGACGTTTCGTGTCTTTGTGGACGCTTCGTGTCTTTGTGGACGTTTCGTGTCTTTGTGGACGTTTCCATCGTGTCTTTGTGGACGCTTCGTGTCTTTGTGGACGTTTCGTGTCTTTGTGGACGTTTCGTGTCTTTGTGGACGCTTTGTGTCTTTGTGGACGTTTCGTGTCTTTGCGGACGTTTCGTGTCTTTGCGGACGTTTCGTGTCTTTGCGGACATTTCGTGTCTTTGCGGACGCTTCATGTCTTTGTGGACGTTTCGTGTCTTTGTGGACGCTTCGTGTCTTTGTGGACGTTTCCATCGTGTCTTTGTGGACGCTTCGTGTCTTTGTGGACGTTTCGTGTCTTTGTGGACGCTTCGTGTCTTTGTGGACGTTTCGTGTCTTTGTGGACGTTTCGTGTCTTTGTGGACGTTTTGTGTCTTTGTGGACGCTTCGTGTCTTTATGGACGTTTCGTGTCTTTGTGGACGCTTCGTGTCTTTGTGGACGTTTCGTGTCTTTGTGGACGCTTCGTGTCTTTGTGGACGTTTCGTGTCTTTGTGGACGTTTCCATCGTGTCTTTGTGGACGTTTCCATCGTGTCTTTGTGGACGTTTCGTGTCTTTGTGGACGTTTCGTGTCTTTGTGGACGCTTCGTGTCTTTGTGGACGTTTCGTGTCTTTGTGGACGCTTCGTGTCTTTGTGGACGTTTCCATCGTGTCTTTGTGGACGCTTCGTGTCTTTGTGGACGTTTCCATCGTGTCTTTGTGGACGCTTCGTGTCTTTGTGGACGTTTCCATCGTGTCTTTGTGGACGTTTCGTGTCTTTGTGGACGTTTCGTGTCTTTGTGGACGTTTCCATCGTGTCTTTGTGGACGTTTCCATCGTGTCTTTGTGGATGTTTCGTGTCTTTGTGGACGTTTCGTGTCTTTGTGGACGCTTCGTGTCTTTGTGGACGTTTCGTGTCTTTGTGGACGCTTCGTGTCTTTGTGGACGTTTCCATCGTGTCTTTGTGGACGTTTCGTGTCTTTGTGGACGCTTCGTGTCTTTGTGGACGTTTCGTGTCTTTGTGGACGCTTCGTGTCTTTGTGGACGTTTCGTGTCTTTGTGGACGTTTCGTGTCTTTGTGGACGCTTCGTGTCTTTGTGGACGTTTCCATTGTGTCTTTGTGGACGCTTCGTGTCTTTGTGGACATTTCGTGTCTTTGCGGACGTTTCGTGTCTTTGTGGACATTTCGTGTCTTTGTGGACGCTTCGTGTCTTTGTGGACGTTTCCATTGTGTCTTTGTGGACGTTTCGTGTCTTTGCGGACGTTTCGTGTCTTTGCGGACGTTTCGTGTCTTTGTGGACGCTTCGTGTCTTTGGGGACGCTTCGTGTCTTTGTGGACGTTTCGTGTCTTTTTGGACGTTTCGTGTCTTTGTGGACGTTTCGTGTCTTTGTGGACGCTTCGTGTCTTTGCGGACGTTTCGTGTCTTTGCGGATGCTTCGTGTCTTTGCGGACGTTTCGTGTCTTCGTGGACGTTTCGTGTCTTTGTGGACGCTTCGTGTCTTTGCGGACGTTTCGTGTCTTTGCGGACGCTTCGTGTCTTTGCGGACGTTTCGTGTCTTTGTGGACGCTTCGTGTCTTTGTGGACGTTTTCATCGTGTCTTTGTGGACGCTTCGTGTCTTTGTGGACGTTTCGTGTCTTTGTGGACGCTTCGTGTCTTTGTGGACGCTTCGTGTCTTTGTGGACGTTTCCATCGTGTCTTTGTGGACGCTTCGTGTCTTTGTGGACGTTTCGTGTCTTTGTGGACGCTTCGTGTCTTTGCGGACGTTTCGTGTCTTTGCGGACGCTTCGTGTCTTTGTGGACGTTTCCATCGTGTCTTTGTGGACGCTTCGTGTCTTTGTGGACGTTTCGTGTCTTTGTGGACGCTTCGTGTCTTTGTGGACG
Organism: Gymnodraco acuticeps; assembly: GCF_902827175.1. Taxonomy (NCBI): domain Eukaryota; kingdom Metazoa; phylum Chordata; class Actinopteri; order Perciformes; family Bathydraconidae; genus Gymnodraco; species Gymnodraco acuticeps. The sequence continues at coordinate 37,690 of NW_022990488.1, forward strand.
TTTCGTGTCTTTGCGGACGTTTCGTGTCTTTGCGGACGCTTCGTGTCTTTGCGGACGTTTCGTGTCTTTGTGGACGTGTCGTGTCTTTGCGGACGTTTCGTGTCTTAGCGGACGTTTCGTGTCTTTGCGGACGCTTCGTGTCTTTGCGGACGCTTCGTGTCTTTGCGGACGTTTCGTGTCTTTGTGGACGCTTCGTGTCTTTGTGGACGCTTCGTGTCTTTGTGGACGTTTCCATCGTGTCTTTGTGGACGCTTCGTGTCTTTGTGGACGCTTCGTGTCTTTGTGGACGTTTTGTGTCTTTGTGGACGTTTCGTGTCTTTGTGGACGTTGACGTTTCCATCGTGTCTTTGTGGACGTTTCCATCGTGTCTTTTTGGACGTTTCCATCGTGTCTTTGTGGACGTTTCCATCGTGTCTTTTTGGACGTTTCGTGTCTTTGTGGACGCTTCGTGTCTTTGTGGACGTTTCGTGTCTTTGTGGACGTTGACGTTTCCATCGTGTCTTTGTGGACGTTTCCATCGTGTCTTTGTGGACGTTTCCATCGTGTCTTTTTGGACGTTTCCATCGTGTCTTTGTGGACGTTTCCATCGTGTCTTTTTGGACGTTTCCATCGTGTCTTTGTGGACGTTTCCATCGTGTCTTTTTGGACGTTTCCATAGTGTCTTTGTGGACGTTTCCATCGTGTCTTAGTGGACGTTTCCATCGTGTCTTTGTGGACGTTTCCATCGTGTCTTTTCAGTAAATTACCAAACAAACACAGCGTTGGAAACGGTCAAGGTTGCAAGACAGAGGAAAGCAGTTGATCGGTTATCCTTAGTTAGGGTTAGGGTTCCTTAGTATTTGCTCATTTCAGTGGAAAAGAAGCTATAAAGTGCATTTTTCTGGGTGTAAACAGAGAGCTGCAGACTGAGCGTACTTCCTGCACTTCTGTTCTGCATTAAAAGTCGTCCAGGGACTCGAACGTAGTTTAAAACGCACTCGATGACCCCCCGCTGCTTTCTGCCTTCCTCAGTCTTCGTGTACTTTTTGCATTTTTAATCCGACTTGTTACAGCTTGGTTTTCCGTCCCTGAGACACCTGGTTTGGATTTTTCCTACGCTTCCCGCCCGCATGTGAAGGCATCGCGGGTCAGCAGCTAATCTCCCGCCATGACTTCATCTCTTGAAACCGTACAACGGGTGTGATTAAGAGGCTTTGGGGGAATTTGTGCCGGGTTACAGAACGCCATTATGGTCTTAAGGTGGATTTGGTGTTGAATTATTTTTGTCATCGCCACACACTCAGGAGCTTATCTGTTGTTACAGGAGGAGCTCAGAGGGTGGCTTTGCAGTGCCGGGTAGTGGGAATAACACAATAAATAACATTGCAGCATGAAACTGCACCACTTCATGCATTAAAGCCTTCATTAAGTCATTATAACGTTTGTTTTTTGAACCCATAACATTACTCTAAAGTCTAGCAGAGATTATGAAGTTTCCAAAGATACCAAATACATTTAAATTCAGCAAATAATCTGTACGTTATTTGCATACATTTGAAGAATAAGTTAGCTTTTTTCAACATTTTTGGGCTCAGTCTCTAATATTTGCTCCATAGAATAACATGTAACCTACTTTAAAATCAGCTTCACTTTAAATAATACATAAAACGGTTCATTTATGTAAAGAAAATCTTGAGAATTGTAAGTTTAAGCACCTTAAAGTAGATACATTATTATCATAAACATGTACTAAAAGGTATGCAAAGTTATAGTACTCATTGTGAATGCTATTATATTACATTCATAATGTGAAAGCAGCATTTTAATCTAATTAACATTATGAAGTCTATTTAGACATTAAAGGGCTTTGGATCATAGATTTAGTTCACACACACATGCATAAACACCCACACACACACCCACACACCCACACACCCACACACACACACCCACACACACACACAAGCAATCAAAGCTAATTTCATTATTTTACTTCCTGCAGAATCGTCTTGTTTTATTGAGTTTTGTACGTAAATGCAAACCTGCTGCATTAAAATGAACATGTTCATAGACTTTACTTTAGTTGAAGCCCCTGCTTATAATGCAAACTATTGCTTTGTTCAAATAAAACAGATTTTAGCTTCAAAATGTCTGTAAAAGTATCCCCAAAACTCAGATTTTCAGGTGAACTCAAACTGTCCTGTGTACATGAGTAACAGCATGTCCTCTGGTCAGCAGAAGTGCTTTAGAGGAGGGTCTTTGGTGCAGATTGAGTTGGAAAAGCAGGGGGGGAGAATCAGGATGGCAGGGCAGGAGTTTCTGTGCAGGGAATACCAAACACCGGCTCCATGCACCGAACACAAAGCCCTGAGAGTCTAAAAAACACTGGAGACTACATGTCCCATCATGCAACAGTGGCATAATGCAACTGGGAAGATCTGTGGACAGTCAATGGCAAAGGAAATGAAGGGGAAGCACCAGTTCATAAGTGCTGAAAGTCGGGTCCGATTCAAACTTAACTGTCTTCTTAAAATCACTTGAAACTACAAGTCCCATCATGCACTCTGATTGTTCCTTAGATTTCAGAAATAGTATGTTTGAAGGGGTTTGAAGCGATGTAGCACAGGTTTCTACAGCAGAGGTATCTCTAACAACACTTGACACTACATGTCCCATCATGCAACTGGGTAGCTTCTTCTGTATACCCTCTTTCGTTTCTTTTTCAGGATAACGTCCAACTTCTGTGCAAAGAAACGGCGGCGTGGCTCCACGTGTCTCGTGATGAATCCTGCGCTCATTAGGCTGAAACACAATCCCTTTCACTGCTCACTTTGTTTCACAGGAATACATTAGCATACTAAACACCAGACCTTTCTCAGGGAGAGCAGTTAGGCTGATTTCAGAAACAAGAGGTTCGTCTGCAGAATCAGACGCTTAATCCTGAAGAGTTAGAGGACTTTGGTGCTAAGAGTCTGAAGACGTTTTTAAGGTTATACACATTTGAATGATGTGAAATCTAATCAAGTGTTGAATCAGACTTTAGTTCCACCTGGAGTAAATCCACCAGCTACCCTGCAGTATACAAAGTACTTCAAACTAGCTGCACCTTCACCAGCTTTGAGAACACTTTCATGATCAATCATTATAAAACATATCATAGATATTATTCTGAAATGGACCAATCTGCACAACGACTACTTTCACTATATTTTGATGAGAATACTTTTCTACTTTCACTTGATGAACATTTTGAATGCAGGCCTTTGACTGGAACAGAGTATTCCTACACTCTGGTACCTCTACTTTTACTCAAGTACAAGATCTGAGTACTTCTACTTTTACTCAAGAACAAGATCTGAGTACTTCTACTTTTACTCAAGTACAAGATCTGAGTACTTCTACTTTTACTCAAGTGCAAGATCTGAGTACTTCTACTTTTACTCAAGTACTAGATCTGAGTACTTCTACTTTTACTCAAGTACAAGATCTGAGTACTTCTACTTTTACTCAAGTGCAAGATCTGAGTACTTCTACTTTTACTCAAGTGCAAGATCTGAGTACTTCTACTTTTACTCAAGTGCAAGATCTGAGTACTTCCACTTTTACTCAAGTACAAGATCTGAGTACTTCTACTTTTACTCAAGTACAAGAGCTGAGTACTTCTACTTTTACTCAAGTACAAGATCTGAGTACTTCTACTTTTACTCAAGTATAAGATCTGAGTACTTCTACTTTTACTCAAGTACAAGATCTAAGTACTTCTACTTTTAGTCAAGTACAAGATCTAAGTACTTCTACTTTTACTCAAGTACAAGAGCTGAGTACTTCTACTTTTACTCAAGTACAAGAGCTGAGTACTTCCACTTTTACTCAAGTACAAGAGCTGAGTACTTCTACCTTTACTCAAGTAAAAGAGCTGAGTACTTCTACTTTTACTCAAGTACAAGAGCTGAGTACTTCTACCTTTACTCAAGTACAAGATCTGCGGCTCAGAGTAAAGACGCCTCGCTGCACATTACCCCGCTACACGGCCACATACTGAACACACGACAGAGCCCCGTGTCCTGTTAGTGTTCACTTCCTCTCTGCCTTCTTCTGGTGATTTATCTGACGTCCAGCGCTCCGTCTTTGAACCGCTTTTCCTTTCTCTTTCTGGATCCTCCTTAGCAACCTTCATCATAGTCCTTGACAGTGGTCTGTACTGGATTAACAACGAGTCACATGTTAAGCATTTACAATCAGAATTGAGTATTCAACTAAGCCGTGTAACACAAGTTGTCAGAAGCCTTAAGGGCCAGTGGTTATGCTACACTATAATGAGCTGCACTAAACTACATGTTAGCATTTAAAATACCTAGCCATTCTTTTGCGGTTATTTTGGTGAAGTAACTCAAAAGTAATATAAAAGTAGTGTAACTCATTACATTTCAGAGACAGTAATATTGTAATGTAACTTATTACTTTAAAAAGACAGTAAGAAGTAATATGTAATGTATTACATTTTGGAAGTAACTTGCCCAACACTGGTGAGCAGAGTGCAGACAGTGAGTGGTTAGCATGTTGAGTAGAGTGCAGGCAGTGAGTGGTTAGCATGTTGAGCAGAGTGCAGGCAGTGAGTGGTTAGCATGTTGAGCAGAGTGCAGGCAGTGAGTGGTTAGCATGTGGCGCAGAGTGCAGACAGTGAGTGGTTAGCATGATGAGCAGAGTGCAGACGGTGAGTGGTTAGCATGTGGCGCAGAGTGCAGACAGTGAGTGGTTAGCATGTTGAGCAGAGTGCAGGCAGTGAGTGGTTAGCATGTTGAGCAGAGTGCAGGCAGTGAGTGGTTAGCATGTTGAGCAGAGTGCAGGCAGTGAGTGGTTAGCATGTTGAGCAGAGTGCAGACAGTGAGTGGTTAGCATGTTGAGCAGAGTGCAGACAGTGAGTGGTTAGCATGTGGCGCAGAGTGCAGGCAGTGAGTGGTTAGCATGTGGCGCAGAGTGCAGGCAGTGAGTGGTTAGCATGTTGAGCAGAGTGCAGACAGTGAGTGGTTAGCATGTTGAGCAGAGTGCAGACAGTGAGGGGTTAGCATGTTGAGCAGAGTGCAGGCAGTGAGTGGTTAGCATGTTGAGCAGAGTGCAGACAGTGAGTGGTTAGCATGTTGAGCAGAGTGCAGACAGTGAGTGGTTAGCATGTGGCGCAGAGTGCAGACAGTGAGTGGTTAGCATGATGAGCAGAGTGCAGACAGTGAGTGGTTAGCATGATGAGCAGAGTGCAGACAGTGAGTGGTTAGCATGTTGAGCAGAGTGCAGACAGTGAGTGGTTAGCATGTTGAGCAGAGTGCAGGCAGTGAGTGGTTAGCATGTTGAGCAGAGTGCAGGCAGTGAGTGGTTAGCATGTTGAGCAGAGTGCAGGCAGTGAGTGGTTAGCATGTTGAGCAGAGTGCAGACAGTGAGTGGTTAGCATGTTGAGCAGAGTGCAGGCAGTGAGTGGTTAGCATGTTGAGCAGAGTGCAGACAGTGAGTGGTTAGCATGTTGAGCAGAGTGCAGACAGTGAGTGGTTAGCATGTGGCGCAGAGTGCAGGCAGTGAGTGGTTAGCATGTTGAGCAGAGTGCAGACAGTGAGTGGTTAGCATGTTGAGCAGAGTGCAGACAGTGAGTGGTTAGCATGTGGCGCAGAGTGCAGACAGTGAGTGGTTAGCATGATGAGCAGAGTGCAGACAGTGTGTGGTTAGCATGATGAGCAGAGTGCAGACAGTGAGTGGTTAGCATGTTGAGCAGAGTGCAGACAGTGAGTGGTTAGCATGTTGAGCAGAGTGCAGGCAGTGAGTGGTTAGCATGTTGAGCAGAGTGCAGACAGTGAGTGGTTAGCATGTGGCGCAGAGTGCAGACAGTGAGTGGTTAGCATGATGAGCAGAGTGCAGACAGTGTGTGGTTAGCATGATGAGCAGAGTGCAGACAGTGAGTGGTTAGCATGTTGAGCAGAGTGCAGACAGTGAGTGGTTAGCATGATGAGCAGAGTGCAGACAGTGAGTGGTTAGCATGTTGAGCAGAGTGCAGACAGTGAGTGGTTAGCATGTTGAGCAGAGTGCAGGCAGTGAGTGGTTAGCATGTTGAGCAGAGTGCAGGCAGTGAGTGGTTAGCATGTTGAGCAGAGTGCAGACAGTGAGTGGTTAGCATGTGGCGCAGAGTGCAGGCAGTGAGTGGTTAGCATGTTGAGTAGAGTGCAGACAGTGAGTGGTTAGCATGTTGAGCAGAGTGCAGACAGTGAGTGGTTAGCATGTTGAGCAGAGTGCAGACAGTGAGTGGTTAGCATGATGAGCAGAGTGCAGACAGTGTGTGGTTAGCATGATGAGCAGAGTGCAGACAGTGAGTGGTTAGCATGTTGAGCAGAGTGCAGACAGTGAGTGGTTAGCATGATGAGCAGAGTGCAGACAGTGAGTGGTTAGCATGTTGAGCAGAGTGCAGACAGTGAGTGGTTAGCATGTTGAGCAGAGTGCAGGCAGTGAGTGGTTAGCATGTTGAGCAGAGTGCAGGCAGTGAGTGGTTAGCATGTTGAGCAGAGTGCAGACAGTGAGTGGTTAGCATGTGGCGCAGAGTGCAGGCAGTGAGTGGTTAGCATGTTGAGTAGAGTGCAGACAGTGAGTGGTTAGCATGTTGAGCAGAGTGCAGACAGTGAGTGGTTAGCATGTTGAGCAGAGTGCAGACAGTGAGTGGTTAGCATGTGGCGCAGAGTGCAGACAGTGAGTGGTTAGCATGATGAGCAGAGTGCAGACAGTGAGTGGTTAGCATGTTGAGCAGAGTGCAGGCAGTGAGTGGTTAGCATGTGGCGCAGAGTGCAGACAGTGAGTGGTTAGCATGTTGAGCAGAGTGCAGGCAGTGAGTGGTTAGCATGTGGCGCAGAGTGCAGACAGTGAGTGGTTAGCATGTTGAGCAGAGTGCAGGCAGTGAGTGGTTAGCATGTTGAGCAGAGTGCAGACAGTGAGTGGTTAGCATGTGGCGCAGAGTGCAGGCAGTGAATGGTTAGCATGTGGCGGCGCGCAGAGGCTACATAGATCATTAGCATAACAAGAACAACCAAAAGCCATTTCCCCTTTGTTTCAGCTAAGCAGCTGTCATTTGCGTTTGTGGATTCTTCTATGCTAATTTTTTTCGGGGGGACAATTTTTCCAACAATAAGCAGTGGGGCAGGAACAGAGAAGCTTTCAGGGCCCCGAGCCCCCGCCGCGCCATGCTAACAATGAGTTTCTGCTGCGAGCAAACACACCGCCCTTATAATCCCCCGCAACGCCTCACACACACGTACCACACACACACACACACACACACACACACACACACACACACACACACAC
>NW_022990489.1:0-35138 GCF_902827175.1 Gymnodraco acuticeps
GCGCTGCACCATCAGTGTCTGAGTTATTAAAACAACAACCTTGTAACTGAGAAACACTTAAATGTACATTTCAAATCTTTACAATCCATCACTAAATTACATTACATTACATTACATGTCACTTGTTAGACGCTTTTATCCAAAGCGACTCACATACTCAATACTGTGGACAATCCCCACAGGAGCAATTTGGGGTGAAGTGTCTAAGGGACACAACGACATGCTGACTGCAGTGAGGTTTGAACCTGTGACCCCCTGATCCGAACACCAACGCTCAACCCACTGCACCACACGCCTCATGGCAAACCAATTTTAACATCATGCAATAACACTAAGACGACATTAGTTGCATTGAACTGATCTTTTTAATAAGTTGTACTTAATGTCGTGAGAAACATGGGCTTGAGCTTCACTGAGGATCGTTGTCATTCTGACAGGGAGGCAACTGCAGTTATACACTTCGTGTTTTGAAATATGTGTAACTCTGTTAATATAAAACCCACACTGCTCAAACTTCCTTACTTTTCCTAAAATTGGTATATTTATTTATTTATTTATTTTGGGGAATGAAGAGAAAAAAATATATGAGCATTTTATGAGCATGGGATTTTGACCCCTCCTAAACATATGCTTAATGCTGCGCTATACTTTGCGGCCACACGCCGTTGCCAAGCAACGCTTATTGTTTAGGTCCTTTGATAAGCAGGCAGTCATATCATTAACTAGGACTAGCTAGATCTCATAGATTTGGACATAAACGCGAGTGAAGTCTAACCGGACGCGAGAGAGAGAGATCAGATCAGCTGCTGCTGACGGAGAACACGCAGCTCTGCATGATCACAGCTCCGCCGCTGTGACGGACCGTTGAGCAGAGCAAAATACACTAAGAGTTAGACCTAACATACTTAGCTAGTTTATCTACTCTGGAACTAGCTAAACTAGTTGTACATATATTTATTCTTTACTGTCGGATCACTCATTACAGGTTCAGCGAGCTGCACGAGACTGACGGGCTGTCAGGAGAGGGAGAGGAAAAGAGAGCACCCCGTTTATTTTCCCCATTTTATTATCCAGAGTTTCTGTAGACCTTTGAAGAAAGTAGTTGATCTACTATTAGCAGTTTGTTTAAATGCATTACTTATGTTTTTTTTTTCATTAACATAAAATAAATCTCACGTACCCCCTGCAGTACTGCAACGTACCCCTAGGGGTCCGCGTACCCCCATTTGAGAACCACTGGTCTAGACACTCAATCTGATATTAAAGAAGACTTTCATACTTGTATTTAGTCAGAATCAGAGGCTTTATCACCAGGTAGGTTTACACGTACGAGGAGCTTGACTTGATGTCATGGTGCATACATAAAAGTAAAACAAACATTTAAAACACAGATAGAAATATAATAACATGTGGTGTCTCTACTTTAAAGAGTCCTCTCCTGCTGATGTTCAGGTGTATATCAGTATGTAGTGTCTCTACTTTAAGAGTCCTCTCTGCTGATGTTCAGGTGTGTATATCAGTATGTAGTGTCTCTACTTTAAAGAGTCCTCTCCTGCTGATGTTCAGGTGTATATCAGTATGTAGTGTCTCTACTTTAAAGAGTCCTCTCCTGCTGATGTTCAGGTGTATATCAGTATGTAGTGCTCTACTTTAAAGAGTCCTCTCCTGCTGATGTTTAGGTGTATATCAGTATGTAGTGTCTCTACTTTAAAGAGTCCTCTCCTGCTGATGTTCAGGTGTATATCAGTATGTAGTGTCTCTACTTTAAAGAGTCCTCTCCTGCTGATGTTCAGGTGTATATCAGTATGTAGTGTCTCTACTTTAAAGAGTCCTCTCCTGCTGATGTTCAGGTGTATATCAGTATGTGTGTCTCTACTTTAAAGAGTCCTCTCCTGCTGATGTTCAGGTGTATATCAGTATGTAGTGTCTCTACTTTAAAGAGTCCTCTCCTGCTGATGTTCAGGTGTATATCAGTATGTAGTGTCTCTACTTTAAAGAGTCCTCTCCTGCTGATGTTCAGGTGTTTATCAGTATGTAGTGTCTCTACTTTAAAGAGTCCTCTCCTGCTGATGTTCAGGTGTATATCAGTATGTAGTGTCTCTACTTTAAAGAGTCCTCTCCTGCTGATGTTCAGGTGTAACATCAGTATGTAGTGTCTCTACTTTAAAGAGTCCTCTCCTGCTGATGTTCAGGGTTATATCAGTATGTAGTGTCTCTACTTTAAAGAGTCTCCTCCTGCTGATGTCAGGTGTATATCAGTATGTAGTGTCTCTACTTAAAGAGTGCTCTCCTGCTGATGTTCAGTGTATATCAGTATGTAGTGGCCTCTACTTTAAAGAGTCCTCTCTGCTGATGTTCAGGTGTATATCAGTATGTAGTGTCTCTACTTTAAAGAGTCCTCTCCTGCTGATGTTCAGGTGTATATCAGTATGTAGTGTCTCTACTTTAAAGAGTCCTCTCCTGCTGAGTGTTCAGGTGTATATCAGTATGTAGTGTCTTCTACTTGTAAAGAGTCCTCTCCTGCTGATGTTCAGGTGTATATCAGTATGTAGTGTCTCTACTTTAAAGAGTCCTCTCCTGCTGATGTTCAGGTGTATATCAGTATGTAGTGTCTCTACTTTAAAGAGTCCTCTCCTGCTGATGTTCAGGTATATATCAGTATGTAGTGTCTCTACTTTAAAGAGTCCTCACCTGCTGATGTTCAGGTGTATATCAGTATGTAGTGTCTCTACTTTAAAGAGTCCTCTCCTGCTGATGTTCAGGTGTATATCAGTATGTAGTATCTCTACTTTAAAGAGTCCTCTCCTGCTGATGTTCAGGTTGTATCAGTATGTAGTGTCTCTACTTTAAAGAGTCCTCTCCTGCTGATGTTCAGGTGTATATCAGTATGTAGTATCTCTACTTTAAAAGAGTCCTCTCCTGCTGATGTTCAGGTTGTATATCAGTATGTAGTGTCTCTACTTTAAAGAGTCCTCTCCTGCTGATGTTCAGGTGTATATCTAGTATGTAGTGTCTCTACTTTAAAGAGTCCTCTTCCTGCTGATGTTCAGGTGTATATCAGTATGTAGTGTCTCTACTTTAAAGAGTCCTCTCCTGCTGATGTTCAGGTGTATATCAGTATGTAGTGTCTCTACTTGTCTCCATGCTTTAATGTTCAAAAAGCTCTTTATTGTTCTCATACTGCCTGTGCTGCAGCACCTCTTTTCACCCTCTGTCTGAAACCAGAGCCCAGTACCCTCATCACATACAATTTGTTAGAGCACTAGCCAATAGAAGCTCGACTGTTCCATAGGGATGTCACTTGGGATTGTAGCCTCTGCAGACCATTTACATGCACATAAACCGAGAGAACAGACTACAGGAAAGGGAAAACCCCAAAAAGCACAGCAGGGGACGTCAAACTGAAATTGTTCTGAAGGTAATGTTTAGCTACGGTCTCAAATGAAGTGTTCTCTGCCAGCTCTTCTCTCATTACGGGTGTTTCCTAATCCGCTCTCCAAGGCCCTTGGCAGCCTTCAGGGCATTTTCCCTCAAGGAGGATCTGTGCGTTTGCGTAGATTTGTATTCTTCCACAGAAAGTATCTGTGTGGTTCGCTCGCTGTATTTCACTGCAGTTCTCCCGTTAGGCTGAAGTCGTTTTTTAAAATAACTTGTCATGGAATAACCCAACCATAAATTGAGTTTACTGGAATATGGGTTTATCCACTTCATGAAAAAGTTGTGTGTAAGTCACATGCACTGCCTGATGTAGTTTTAAAGTGTGTTGGGTCTTTCCTGTAGATCAGGGGTGTCAAACTCAAGGCCCGGGGGCCAAATCCGGCCCGCGACATCATTTCATGCGGCCCCACAAGAGCTTGCAAAGAATATAATATGTTTATTATACGGTTACATGCTACTTTACAGAAGCACGTTGCCCATAAACTACATGTCCCACAATGCATCTGAAATTTGACTTTTGTTCTTCAAAATATGCTTTTTTTCTCAGAATTAGATTTTTTTTTCTCCAAAATGTTACTTTTTATTTCAAAATGTCACTTCTTTGTTTTTGTTTTTTCAGAATTTGGCTTTTCTTTTTAGATCATTTTGTGACATTCTTACTGAAGAGACTTGGAATTATTTTCAGAGGCTATAATATAATACATTATTTTATATATATTAAATATTTATGTATTTTTATATAGTCTTAAAGTTTGACCCCCCTGCTGCTGATGCTATCAGGGCAGCTCTGTTGTGTGGAAGCTTTAAAGGACCCCGTGGGCATGATAATGTACTACAATTATTCCCAGACCTGCATTTGCATACATGCTCTCACAAAAAGAAACCAGGTACACGTTTCACATTAGTTGTTAGTTGCTTGTTGAAAGAAAACGTCATTTTGGTTAAAGTACTTCCATGAGTTAAAATACAATTGCAGATTGTAACAGAAGAGTGTAACTATGGCTTTGTCCCTTGTTTACCTATTTACCTATTTAGCCGTGTGACATGCAACTTAAAGAAGACATATTATGCTAATGTTCAGCTTCATATGTGTATTTGATCCCTACAGGAAAGGGCTAAAAGCATAAGAGTCACTTTGAATACTTGTATTTATTCAGGCCGACTCATTGCTCGGACTGTAAATACATTGTTTAGGCTACAGTTTGAAAAGTCTCCAAGCAAACACAACAAGTCTGTCCTTCAGCTCCCACACATCTGAGCTGTAAGCCCTCACAGTGGAGAGGGGTGACTAACAGGTAGGGCAGATGGAAAGAATGGTGAACAATACAGATCTTTATGGGTCCGGTCAGGAGGTTTTATTCAATTTAGCTGATCCTCTCAGTGCTTTAATCAAGCCTGGATACACGACTTCATCTAAGACAACCAACATGTGTTCACAGTTTGAAGAGAGCATTTATTTGGAAGCGAATGTTTAGAGAATTAGAAACCGCGCCCAACTCCATAAAAGTGGACATAAAACGCTATAAAATAGTTTTTCCTGTTCAATGAGGAGTCCTTCTGTTGGGTTTCTCTTTGTTTGCCGTATTGCTTTTTAATTTAATCTGTGGCTCACCTTGCCAACCCAACCCGAATGAGATGCAGGCAGCGCAGACTGTAAGGTTGTATTTGTTGTGTGGACACAGAGCGGTGCTCCTGTTGAGTTTCAGCTGCATTTAATGGCAACAGATGTCGGTAGATGAGTCACTGAAAATGTGTCTTTTATTTAACAAAATACATATATTATACAAAATGCTTTGCTTCGTTAGTGCTTATAAACTCACTGTACATATGTTTTTTATTACAATTGACATCCATCCATTATAATATTATTAATAATAATGATGATGTGTAAATATATATATACAGAGACATACTATTTAGTAGAGGTGCTTACAGGAAAAGGGATATGTTGTGAGTCTAAATGGTGAAGGTGCTGGTGTCCTGGTCCTCTGAACCAGACTGGGATTGTGTCTTCGTGCGCGTGTTGAGAGCGATCTCCACCGCCGGCTCCTCCGTGTGTCTCGGGTGTCTCCCCAGCCGCTGTCCCAGGTGCTTTGCAGCTTTTAGCACATGTCCCCTGAAGGAGGATCCGATGAAAGCGTAGAGGAGCGGGTTGATGCAGGCGTGGGCCAGCGCCAGGCTCTCCGTCACCTGCACCGCTCGGTCCAGAGCCTTGCTGGCCTCGCAGTCCGTCACCAGCATGTAGATGATGTCCATGGCTCGGCACAGCTTCACCACGTTGTAGGGCAGCTGGGTGAGCAGGAACACGGCCACCACAGCCAGCAGGACTCTCAGGGCGCGCCATTTCCTCTCTCTCCGCACCCCGGCTGCCCGACTGAGCGCGCGCCAAACCCAGCAGTAACACACCACCATGACCGAGAAAGGAAGCAAGAATCTCAGGGTCACCTCCATGAGCTCCAGGGCGGCTTTAGCAGGGCGGGCCATGCTGTGCGGATACACGGCTGTACAGGCCATCCGGTGGTGGGAGTGCTTCACCGTGGAGAAGATGAGCTCAGGAAGGCCAAGGAAGCTGGCTGCCACCCACAGCACCACGCACACTATGAGCCACTGTCTCCGAACCCGGGGTCCACTCCTGCCTGCTGCATTGTGGGCTACAGCTCGGTATCGATCCACGCTAATACACGCCAGCATCAGCATCCCACAGCTGAAGTTCATGCTGTAGAGGAAGGAGGTGATCTTGCAGGCTGCCGTGCCCAACATCCACCCGTGCACGGCGTCTGCGGCCCAGAAGGGCAGCGTTAGGAGCAGCAGCAGGTCTGAGATGGCCAGGTTCAGGATGCACACGTCTGTCAGGGTGCGCAGACGCAGCTTTGAGGCGTAGACCACCACGACCAGCGCGTTCCCAGCCAGGCCCACCACCAGAGCCAGGGCGTAGATCACCGGGAGGAAGACGCTGGCGAAGGAGCGCACCGCCTCCTTGTCACAAACGCTGTGTTCAGGGCTGTAATCGTACGTGCCGTTTGAGCCGTCCTCCTCCTCCTCGTCGTAGTAGTAATCCCCCATGTCTTTGTTTGCTGTACAGAGAAAAAAGTAACAATTAAGGGAAGCATTTGTCTTATATTACAAACTTGTCCTTTTTAATTTGATATGAGGATGAAATAAGGGTTTTATAATTGAACCCATTTGTCTGTAGTTTGAACCCAGCGACAGCAGAGTACATGTGTAAGCCACGGTCTGCTTTCCATCATAGACAGGAAGAGGGAATTCTTTCTTTCTTCTTGCATGGTTTCCCTAATGGCTTAAGCTGCGTCTGTCTGAGCCTCGTGTGAGTCTGAATGACCCCAGGGAACACGGAGAGGACGAGACAAGGAATTCTCTTGGATTTAGTTTGTATTCTGTTGGATAATAAAGCTCTTTATTTTGCAGCATACTGATAAGATCTACTGGGCATTACGAGACAATCCGTTCACAGCTTTTAGTCCTTATCTGATCTGTGAACACTTCCAATTTCTGCGCTTTCTTTTCGTGATGTCGTATTTTTCGACACAAAGGCAAGGCTGACAGGAAGTATGAGGATGACAGGAAAGTGCAGCTTAGGTCTCGAGAGGATGTGGCCTTGACTGTATGTTCGTTCAACAGGATATCCCATTGGAGATTCGAAGACAGTTATCTCCCTCATGTAGTCCCCGACCAGACCTCAAATATGGAGTGTGGACTGCTACTTGGAGAGGTCCCAGTTCACCTCCTGCCCTGCCGTGGTGCCCTTGAGCAAGGCACCGGACACCCCCCTTCCCCCCCCACTCCCATTGCTCCCCGGGCGCTGTGCACTAGCTGCCCACTGCTCCTAGTGCTAGACTCCTGGTGCTAGGATGGGTTAAATGGGCTGCATTTTTTACGCTACGTACATTGCTATGGTTACGACGGTGATGCCGGCGCGGTATTTGACATTTTCATATTGATATTTTTGTAACTCTGGCTTTGTAATAAAAAATATGGCGAAACGAAAACAGTCAAGTCTCACAGCTTTTGGATTCAGAATCGAAGGAGTCTAAAAATGACAACGTGAACGGAACAACTTTTAGCTGGCCGGCTGTAAGCGCGTTAGGGTCGAGTTTGACAGCTCCACACCGTATCACACCTCATATCCGCGCTGCTGCGCCAGTCAACCGAGCGTGCGTGTGACATATTTAGTTGCAGGATGTGCAAAATAGGGCCCCCGAAAGCAAATGGGTAATTCGAACACTGGTTCCATCCCTCCCAATTCTATTCTATGTCGTGTCTACTAGGACTGAGATAATACAGGCGTGTGCGTATAAGGGTTAGTTACATTTTATCCACTTATCTAACGACCTCTTGAGGAACAACCTGATCAAAAAGCACTCGTCTAGCTGTGTTTACATATTATTATCATATGTTGTTGTTTATTTGATTCACTAACAAGTGGAATTCATGGCTTTCTGCAAAACACATTACGTACCGCATGATTTGGATCCTGGCTGAGTTTCATGCATGGAATGTTTCCCTTCCTTTTTGGCAGATCACTCTTAAACACCAGTGGTTTTATGAAAGGTGTCCAGCTTTGTTATATAAGGAGTTATTATCTTCGCTTTGGGAGGAGCAGGGGTTTCTGAAGCAGCTGTTCACGTCTGAAATATGTGGAGTATCCCATCTGTCAACAGCTGCTGCTCACATGTGTTGATGCATGTTTTCAATTAGGCTGTTTTACTTATTTGTCGCCTGGAGCTAAATAGAGACACTACATGTAGTTAGAGCCTGAATAACAGGTTGGATACATAATTCATTAGTTCAATGATGAGTAATGATTTAGTTTCAAGATATCAGCGTGCTTAAAGAGACCCTGTTCTGCTTGTTGGGGGTTCCTCTTCCCTGCAGTGTGTTCTAGGTTTGAGTGCATGTCAATGGACAGATCCATCCAGATGGTTTTGGTTATGATGTGACTGTTCTGTCTCAATTCGGATCAGACATGGCACATTGTATTTAAAAAAAACTTAAAACAACTTTCAAAATGCCTCTATTTTTACAAGGTAGCCTCGAAAAACCACAAAGCTATTTTTAACGAAGCAAGCTATAGCACTGAGGCGCTGAAAGCAAATACATTTAGCTTGTTATCTTCGGTTCACTACGGTTATTATAATGTCATAAAGTGCAGGACTTTGACTGTGAGGTTTACAGTAAATGAACCTTGACTACCGGAAAAACAAGACACAGTGCTTCGTTATTATTGAGGTGTTTAAGGGAAATGTAAAAATGCATTTGAAGCCAATATATTAACTTGGAGTTAAGAGTCATATCACACAATGTGGTTCATGTACAGAAGCAAATACTTTCCAAGGTGTTTTACGTTCTTCTAGTAGCCGTTTGTTTTGTAGTTATGGAAAAGGTAACGGTAAGAAGAAGGAATAAAGTGGTAGTAAAAGTTAAGAACGTATTCCTACCTTGTTTCTGGTTCTCTGTGGAGTTTGTCGAGTCGCTGATATCCTGCTTTAAAGTACCAGCTGGTTAGTCCGGAGCAGAGGACTGACGTGACTCTCCACCCACTCTGCTGACACTCTGACAGCACCTCCACCGTGTGTGTGTGTGTGTGTGTGTGTGTGTGTGTGTGTGTGTGTGTGTGTGTGTGTGTGTGTGTGTGTGTGTGGTGTGTGTGTGTGTGTGTGTGTGTGTGTGTGTGTGTGTGTGTGTGTGTGTGTGTGTGTGTGTGTGTGTGTGTGTGTGTGTGTGTGTGTGTGTGTGTGTGTGTGTGTGTGTGTGTGTGTGTGTGTGTGTGGTGTGTGTGGTGTGTGTGTGTGTGTGTGTGTGTGTGTGTGTGTGTGTGTGTGTGTGTGGTGTGTGTGTGTGTGTGTGTGTGTGTGTGTGTGTGTGTGTGTGTGTGTGTGTGTGTGTGTGTGTGTGTGTGTGTGTGTGTGTGTGTGTGTGTGTGTGTGTGTGTGTGTGTGTGTGTTCAGAGTGCCGGTAAAAACCCTTTTCTACGAGGAATTAAAAGATGAATGTTAGTCCCATTTAAACAGCTTATTGTTCACTGGAATGTCGGCATTGTTTGTGTGTTGTGTATATTATTTACCAACCTCACTCACATTAGGGAAATGCAGTGGACTAACGTGGCTTTTAACTTGAAAGGAAATTCTCCCTCTGTTATACTCACATGCATTTACTGAGAAATAAACACATTTGGTAACCCTAAAAAGTCACAGAAAAGTATGCTCCCATAAAATATGTGTTTAAAGTCAGACATTGTTGGCAAGGGGAAAAGGCGTTTGTGTTTTTATTGTGTCGCATTCCCTGGAGGATGGATCACTGGGCTGAGGTTTGGTTTTCATTCCAGTGTGACAGGACGTGTTGGGGCTTGACTGATGTTCACCTCGTACCAGGGACCGACACAAGTTATGTAAAGTTCACAGGCAATCCCTCCGTGCCGCGAGCCAAACACGCTTCCCCCAGTGTGGTCACCTATTACGCAAAATCCACTTCTCCATGTCTCTTCTACATCAACATGTGTCCCCTCTTCTTCATGTCTCTTCTACATCAACATGTGTCCCCTCTTCTTCATGTCTCTTCTACATCAACATGTGTCCCCCTTCTTCATGTCTTATTCTACATCAACATGTGTCCCTCTTCTTCATGTCTCTTCTACATCAACATGTGTCCCCTCTTCTTCATGTCTCTTCTACATCAACATGTGTCCCCTCTTCTTCATGTCTCTTCTACATCAACATGTGTCCCCTCTTCTTCATGTCTCTTCTACATCAACATGGTCCCCTCTCTTCATGTCTCTTCTACATTCAACATGTGTCCCCTCTTCTTCATGTCCTCTTCTACATCAACATGTGTCCCCCTCTTCTTCATGTCTCTCTACATCACACGTGTCCCCTCTTCTTCATGTCTCTTCTACATCAACACTGTGGCCCCCTCTTCTTCATGTCTCTTCTACATCAACATGTGTCCCCTCTTCTCATGTCTCTTCTACATCAACACGTGTCCCCTCTCTTCATGTCTCTCTACATCAACATGTGTCCCCTCTTCTCCATGTCTTCTTCTACATCAACATGTGTCCCATCTCTTCTTCATGTCTCTTCTACATCAACATGTGTCCCCTCTTCTTCATGTCTCTTCTACATCAACACTGTGTCCCTCTTCTTCATGTCTCTTCTACATCAACATGTGTCCCCTTCTTCTCCATGTCTCTTCTACATCAACATGTGTCCCCTCTTCTTCCATGTCTCTTCTACATCAACATGTGTCCCCTCTTCTTCATGTCTCTTCTACATCAACATGTGTCCCCTCTTCTTCATGTCTCTTCTACATCAACATGTGTCCCCTCTTCTTCATGTCTCTTCTACATCAACATGTGTCCCTCTCTCATGTCTCTTCTACATTCCAACATGTGTCCCCTCTTCTAATGTCTACATCAACATGTGTCCCCTCTTCTTCATGTCTCTTCTACATCAACATGTGTCCCCTCTTCTTCATGTCTCTTCTACATCAACATGTGTCCCCTCTTCTTCTGTCTCTTCTACATCAACATGTGTCTCCCCTCTTCTTCATGTCTCTTCTACATCAACATGTGTCCCCTCTTCTCCATGTCTCTTCTACATCAATCATGTGTCCCCCTCTTCTTCATGTCTCTTCTACATCAACATGTGTCCCCTCTTCTTCATGTCTCTTCTACATCAACATGTGTCCCCTCTTCTTCATGTCTCTTCTACATCAACATGTGTCCCCTCTTCTCCATGTCTCTTCTACATCAACATGTGTCCCCTCTTCTCCATGTCTCTTCTACATCAACATGTGTCCCCTCTTCTTCATGTCTCTTCTACATCAACATGTGTCCCCTCTTCTTCATGTCTCTTCTACATCAACATGTGTCCCCTCTTCTTCATGTCTCTTCTACATCAACATGTGTCCCCTCTTCTTCATGTCTCTTCTACATCAACATGTTTTTGATCCATTGCTATAAAAACCTGTCTGAAAATGAGCTGATCAGATTTTGGCCACTTTGTGATGTCATAACGATGTGTTGTCTTGTGTAACCATTAGCCAATCAGCAACCAAGGTAACCCCCCCCCCCCCCCCATCACCTGAATCTCCTCCTAGAGCACCATTGAGTTCTTTGTAACCAAATGTCTCTCAGAGGGGCGTGGGGAGGGGCTCCTTATTTTCATCTAAAGTAACAGACAGAGAATCAGCACTTTGGAAACAGGGCTGAAACAGAGGGGATTATGGGTAATGCTGCAGTGATCTGTCTGGTGTTTCAGCCAATCAGAGACAGGCTCTGGATATATCTGAGACCTGTGATATATTGATGAAGAACAGTATGATAGGAGACCTTTAACATCCTCTATTACAAAGGGTTATTAGAAGTTTAATCACTTAATGTTTTTCTGTCACATTTACTCAGTTTTATCACCAAAAAGAGGCCCTATTACGCTTTAGCCTGTAGTGGTTTCTTTAGGTTTGCAAAGACTCAATTCCCTGTGATCCCTCCAGAGAATGTGTCCTCTTTAATGTGAATACTCTGACCGTTGATGTCTTGCTTGTCGCTGTTTGGTGTCCAGATGTCCTTTCCTCAGGGGACACTTTTTGCGCCACTTTGGACATAAATCTAAACAGGAAGGCAGACGATTGGTCGCCCTGTCTGTGCCTCTGGGACTCAAAGCCACATTAGAGACTGTTTGTCTGAGAGTGCACTGTACTGAGGAATTCTACATTTGGTATCAGCTATCCAGATCACTTGACATCTAGTTTGTGTGGTATCTTGTTATTAATATGATGGCTCTTTTCCCAAGTATTTCGTTTTTTTATTGAGAAAGTACATTTTCAGTTTCTAACAAAAACACAACATCTCCTAATGACAAACTATCCATGTTGCTCAATGTGAAAGAATCCAACTCAGGAAATGTAACTCAACCTGTGGCTGTCTCAATCTGTCACGAACTCCATTACAAGTATTGAAACCCACATGTTTTAAAACGCTCCCTCTCCCATTGTTAGTTACACCATCAGATGCTTTTTTTCTTTCCCCCAGGTGCTGGTAACCCTCAGTGCAAAGTGGCCATCGTGATGTGCAGGAGCGCCTCTCAGGATGTGAGCAGCAGGTCAGAGAAACATTGATTATCTCATTTCATGTTATCAACTACAGGCAGGGTTGGAGTTATGTGGAACCAATGAGCTCCCATAAGGAGGCGTCTGAGCTCCTATGAAAGCAGTGAAATCATACATCGGTGGGGGTCGCTAATACATTACCAACAACCATTACTTTAATCACAAATAATGCAATTTACAATGTGATGAGTATTATTTACGTTAACGAGGTAAATAGGCTCAAAGAAAAACATGTTTTCCAAAAGAACTACGCATCGTATTCTCTCTTGAATGACACTATGCCTGCACTTCACCTCCAAGGTACAAATATCACCCGTTATTTACGCTATTACCCGGCTGTTATTGATATATTTATCTCCGCCCCTAATGTTAGTAAAGCTCAGATTATAACTCGAACCCTGACTACAGGTAATATCATTCCAAAATGTTGGAAGCAGTTTTCCAATTCTCTGCTATAACGAGCCTTATTTCGACATTAAACACTGTCGTCTTTTTGAATTTTTCGACAAAGTATATTTCGTGTGTGGGGGAAACTTCTGAAGCAAATGGAGTCAGGACTCAGAGACACGAGGAGAGCTGGAGCTCTGATGGAGTCAGGACTCAGAGACACGAGGAGAGCTGGAGCTCTGATGGAGTCAGGACTCAGAGACACGAGGAGAGCTGGAGCTCTGATGGAGTCAGGACTCAGAGAGAGACGAGGAGAGCTGGAGCTTTGATGGAGTCAGGACTCAGAGAGACACGAGGAGAGCTGGAGCTCTGATGGAGTCAGGACTCAGAGAGACACGAGGAGAGCTGGAGCTCTGATGGAGTCAGGACTCAGAGAGACACGAGGAGAGCTGGAGCTCTGATGGAGTCAGGACTCAGAGAGACACAAGGAGAGCTGGAGCTTTGATGGAGTCAGGACTCAGAGACACGAGGAGAGCTGGAGCTTTGATGGAGTCAGGACTCAGAGAGACGAGGAGAGCTGGAGCTCTGATGGAGTCAGGACTCATGGAGTCAGGACTCAGAGAGACACGAGGAGAGCTGGAGCTCTGATGGAGTCAGGACTCAGAGAGACACGAGGAGAGCTGGAGCTCTTGATGGAGTCAGGACTCAGAGAGACACGAGGAGAGCTGGAGCTCTGATGGAGTCAGGACTCAGAGGACAACGAGGAGAGCTGGAGCTTGATGGAGTCAGGACTCAGAGACACGAGGAGAGCTGGAGCTCTGATGGAGTCAGGACTCAGAGAGACACGAGGAGAGCTGGAGCTCTGATGGAGTCAGGACTCAAGAGACACGAGGAGAGCTGGAGCTCTGATGGAGTCAGGACTCAGAGACACGAGGAGAGCTGGAGCTTCTGATGGAGTCAGGACTCAGAGACACGAGGAGAGCTGGAGCTCTGATGGAGTCAGGACTCAGAGAGACACGAGGAGGAGCCCTGGAGCTCTGATGGAGTCAGGACTCAGAGACACGAGGAGAGCTGGAGCTTTGATGGAGTCAGGACTCAGAGACACGAGGAGAGCTGGAGCTCTGATGGAGTCAGGACTCAGAGAGACACGAGGAGAGCTGGAGCTTTGATGGAGTCAGGACTCAGAGACACGAGGAGAGCTGGAGCTCTGATGGAGTCAGGACTCAGAGAGACACGAGGAGAGCTGGAGCTTTGATGGAGTCAGGACTCAGAGAGACACGAGGAGAGCTGGAGCTTTGATGGAGTCAGGACTCAGAGACACGAGGAGAGCTGGAGCTCTGATGGAGTCAGGACTCAGAGACACGAGGAGAGCTGGAGCTCTGATGGAGTCAGGACTCAGAGAGCTGGAGCTTTGATGGAGTCAGGACTCAGAGAGACACGAGGAGAGCTGGAGCTCTGATATCAAACACTGAAGGTTTATTTGGAGCTTCGGCCGGAGAATTCACGAGACATGTCCCGGGCCACGGTCTGACCACACGGTTGAGATGCCACCATCAATTCTGCAGAGCCCTCCTGCAGCTCCAGGTTTTAACTAGAGTGTAATAATCAACATTCTTCAATAGAGAGACTAAACAGCTGAGGACACTGAATCACAGTCGCTTACGGCTCGAGGTCATCTCCACCCTGAGAAGGATGTGTTCCAGGTGTCCCACAACAACAACTATCTCTGACCGAGAGCTGCCCGCTCACAAACTGGCAACATCAACAACTTGCTAGAGCAGCCCCTCCTTACGGGAGATAGCGGCTGCTCAAGGCCGGTCAGCTGCGTCAGAGGGCGAAGGAGGAGGAGGACATGCAGGGCGAATTATTCCCCAACAATGTTGTTTCTGTCATCTTTATCAACTTGCCTTATTTCGACATAAAATACTGTTTTTATTTTATTTAGTATACTATGTCGTTATGCCTTATAAACAGTTTCCAATCCTCTGCTCTCAGTGTTCGGTTACACTTTTCTTTACAGAGTATTTTCTTCTTCTGTGCCACTATAATAATAGAAAACGACTTTGGTTACTTGCATTGTCACCCTCCTCCTCGTCTTTCTGCCTGGAGGTTTGGATCACATTACAGTCAAATGTTTCAACTTAATCTTGTTGACACTTGTTTAATCCGTTAAATCGTGTGGCTTTAGTTAGAAACATTTAAGTTGTACATGGGAAAGCACCACGCCCTACATCTGTAATGCACTTTCTCCTTGTTATGTCAGTGTGTATCCAGGCAGGCACACACCCAACCTTGTTTGCAAAAACGTAGTCACAATGGTTACTGTGGAGTCATAGATCTAAAATAGATTCTCTCTCTTTTTGTCCTGATCCATTTCTATAAAACCTGTTGAGCTGATCAGATTTTGGCCACTTTATGATGTCATAACGATGTTTTGTCTTGTGTCACCATTAGCCAATCAGCAACCAAGGTAACCCCCCCCCCCCCCCCCCCCCCTTATCACCTGAATCTCCTCCTAGAGCTCCATTGAGTTCTTTGTAACCAACTCTCTCTCAGAGGGGCGTGGGGAGGGGCTCCTTATCTTCAAGTAACAGACAGAGAATCAGCACTTTGGAGACAGGGCTGAAACAGAGGGGATTATGGGTAATGCTGCCATGATCTGTTTGGTGTTCCAGCCAATCAGAGACAGGCTCTGGATATATCTGAGACCTGTGATATATTGATGAAAACAGTGTAACAGGGGACCTTTAAAGCCGTGTTGTGATGTTGTTCCTCAGGCATGGGCAGCACAGCATGATCCTGGTCCCCATGGAAACACCGGGGGTAAAGCTCGTCAGACCGCTCACTGTGTTTGGACAGGATGGTAGGAAAAGTGCTTTTGATATTGTGTATTTTACTTGCTTTCCTGAGCGAATTAACAACATCTTTCCCTCTCTTCTGTGCTCAGATGCTATCCACGGTGGCCACTTCGAAGTGCACTTTGAAAACGTGCGAGTCCCCGCCTCGAACATCCTCCTGGGTAAGCGACTCGCTGCGTGTTTCCACTCATCCCACTGCTCTTCAGAAGCCACTCCACAGCAGTAATGTGTGTGAGGTCACTAGGCCACAGGTTTAATTTCCCTGCTGGGCTTAGTCATAGTAACTCTAACTTTTTAATGGCATACTGTAATTCTTATAGTTTAATCCTTTAGGACTTAGGGTTAGGTTGTGGAAGAGCGTGGTGCACTGGCTCTCGGTAAATAGGCGTTTAAAAAAACATTAAAAAAACTCCATAAACATAGCCCTATTAAGACCTTATAAAAACCCTTTGAAAAGCATTATACAAGCTCTGAGGTGTGTGTGTGTGTGTGTGTGTGTGTGTGTGTGTGTGTGTGTGTGTGTGTGTGTGTGTGTGTGTGTGTGTGTGTGTGTGTGTGTGTGTGTGTGTGTGTGTGTGTGTGTGTGTGTGTGGTGTGTGTGTGTGTGTGTGTGTGTGTGTGTGTGTGTGTGTGTGTGTGTGTGTGTGTGTGTGTGTGTGTTGTGTGTGTGTTGTGTGTGTGTGTGTGTTGTGTGTGTGTGTGTGTGTGTGTCCTAGCATTACTATACTTGTGGGGACCTAAATCTGTTTACACAGTCACGTGTGGGGACTCGCCTCCCTTATGGGGACAAATTGGAGGTCCCCATAAGGGGAATCATTCATTTTAGGGTGAAGACTTGGTTAGGGTTAGGCATGTGTTGGTTATGGTTAAGGTTAGGATAAGTCTCCAGGAAATGCATGTAAGTCAATGTAATGTCCCCTGAAGTGATGTATACATGGTATGTGTGTGTGTGACCTTAAATGAGATAGTTAATTTAAAAGTGATTCTAGTTCTGTTAGTTAAAACCATGCATTAAATACATTTAAAAGTGCAAGTATTAAAACACAAGTGCAATAATAAAAACAAGTAGAATTAAAACAATCTCCCCAATAATCAGAATAAATAAATTGATTATAAATAAGTTTAAAAGGAGTGTTAAAATTAAACTAATAATAATAATACAAAGAGGGAAGGGGGGCACACCGGGTTAGTAAAATCGTATAAAATGAACTAGATGTCACTGGAAAACAAAACCCACTGAGATCAAAGTCGAGTAAGTTTAAAAGATTCCAAAGGGCAGGTGTTTGAGAGTAACGTGATAACAAAGGTATCCCAACTGTAGCTGTGAACATGACAGGATGTGTGATTACCTAGAAGAGCATCAGGACTGTTTGAGGCATATGATAGCTATGTGATTAACATGAGGATTCAGCCTCTATGGAGAGAGACATCAAGCATGCTCATTTCTGACGTGGAGCTAATCTGAAGTAAACATTGAATACTGCTTTCTATTCCTCCATCTTGTGACTGTGTAACTCCCTCTCTTGGATATCAGCATGTGAAGGACACTGTTCAGGAACTAGTCTCTGTATGTGATGACTCCTTCCATTCTGGAGAGGATCACAGACACATGGATCCTGAGGTTGAAGCTCAAACTGGAAACGAGTGATATTGTTCTAACATTTTTCAGGCGAGGGCCGGGGCTTTGAGATCGCTCAGGGTCGCCTGGGTCCAGGTCGGCTGCACCACTGCATGAGAGCCGTCGGAGCGGCAGAGTTCGCTCTGGAGCTGCTCTGCCGACGAGCTGCCTCCAGGGAAACATTCGGAAAGAAACTGTACCAACATGTAAGTGAACATCCAACCCTCTTTAACTCGAGGGCTGTTGGTGTAGTGCAGGCCAGGGGTGGCCAAGCCTTTTTCACCGAGGGCCACATATAGAAAAATATACGAAGGGCTGGGCCGCTCCCTAGAGGTATATTGCCTCATTAGTTATAAGTTAGAGAAATCAATCAAATGTAGATAAATGATGGTTGATATTGATGAAAGAACCACACAGCTCTCCGTAGGGTTTCATTTATTTTGTTAGCAGCTCATTCCTTAAAACAGAAGCTTCAGATTGCTGATAATAAGAGGACATATGAAGGGTGTATTTAAAGGTTGTTATGTGAGTGTGTTATTGGGCTTCTTAACACATGAATACTGTGTAATGTATTTGAACATATATATTTAAGGAGACAAGCAGAAGTTGATACTTAAGTCATTATACTTTTTGAATTTGCTGAGTGAGGGCGGGCCGCATTTGGCCCCCGGGCCGTAGTTTGGACACCCCTGCTGTAGTGTAAGCCAGGATGAGTTTATTATACAGCAGCTTTCAACACGAGGCAATTCAAAGTGCTTCACAAAAAGCATTAAGAAAAAGTGTAGCGGGAACACACTAATGACATTTAATATCAGTCTTAAATGACTTTTACTTGTAGTTTTTCTACTTTTACTTAATTCAAATATGTGAGTACTTGGGTTTTTGGCTATTTTATTATGTTGCACTGTTGGAGTAGCTACGTACAAATGACAATAAAAGCCTTGCATCTTGAAAGGCTTGAGGTATGACCTGCTGGTGACACCTAGTGGACTGATTTATAGATGCAGCGTGATTAATATGCTGCCTCTTCTGTGTTTGTAGGAAGTGGTGTCTCACTGGATCGCAGAGTGCCGTCTGATGATAGATCAGACCCGCCTGCTGACGCTGCACGCTGCTCAGGCTCTGGACTCGCTGGGCGGCCGGGCGGCTCGCAGACAGGTGGGACTCTCAATAATCTGAGAGACAATAATAATAATGGATTACATTTTTTATTTAGAGCGCTTTTACAGGTGCTCAAAGCGCTTTACAATTACATATTAGACATGTAAATGTCAATACTGTGGACATTACCCACAGGAGCAAATGCGGGTAGAGTCCCGAATCCACAGTAGTTACCTTTTCATTAGTACGAACTGGATGTGAACATTCGACATAGTATATTATGTCGTTTCTGTCATTTTGATCAACGTACGCCTTATTTCTACATCACTGTCCTTTTTTCCTTATATATATATATATATATGTCTTTTAAAAAAAACATGGTATTTCATGTGGAAAATTATATATATATAAGAGGGGACCCTTATCTAAAAAGTTAGCTCCGGACATAAGGGGGGACTTTTTGGTAATTCTCTTCAACATGCTATATGACTTTTCTGTTATTTTTAACGACATACGATACATGGTTTCTACACACTATACCGTGCCTTATTTCAAAAACAGTAAGTCTGAAACATGGTATTTTATGTGGAAATAAGGCGTAGTATTTGTATGTCGTTAAAAATGACAGAAAAGTGATAATATAGCATGTTGAAATAAATGACAAAAGTCACAGTATAGCATGTGTGGAAACTACTTGGTAATAAAACAGATTGATATAATTGGGTGACAGACTTCCCATAAGCTCTTACATTCTGCTCCTCTCCCCAGATTGCTATGATCAAGGTGTCAGCAGCCAGGATGGCCTGCCACGTGCTGGACTGCGCCATCCAGGTGCATGGAGGCGCAGGTGTTTCCGGAGACTTCCCTCTCGCACAGATGTAAGCTACCTCCCCCTGCTCACATGCTAAATATGCAATACCTATTTTCCTTCCTGATGTTACCTTTATCTCCAAGGTATGCATACGTGCGGACGCTGCGCATTGCTGACGGACCGGACGAGGTGCACCTGTCCTCCATCGCTCACCTGGAGCTGAGGGATCAGCTGAAGAAGGCCAAGCTGTGAAGTATTAACATGTGGCTGCAACAAGAGCGATTATTACCCTACACTAATTACTCACGATTAGTTGTGTATATCTTGTGGTGTGTTGGAGAAAATACCAGGTGTCTTCTATTATTCTGATGGGCATGATACTGTGTGTGACCTCGCAGCGGCCTCTTCGTAGATAGGAGAAGGCATGTTGTTGATACCAACGAGAGCACACACACTTTGTCTCCTCCTATTGAGGGGCAAAGAGCAACACTGCCTTTCCAGAGATGTCCCGACGCCTTCCCGACACCGTTTGATACCTCCTGACTTTAGAATCAGAAACCGGTTTATTGCCAGGTAGGTTCGCACATACTAGGAATTTGACTTGATGTCATGTCCATATAAAAAACACAAAATATTTTACACCGTAATAGAATACAGTTAAATAGCAATAAAATAAAGCAGTAATTGACATGGAAATAGAATGCTATGAATGAATGTTTGCATATAAACTATGAAATCAGAATAGGAGTATGACAGTGTGTGCATTTGTAATGCATATAGTCTATGATGTGTCAGCGGGGGGGCAGGCCTTGTTTAAGAGGCTGGTAGCGGAGGGAAGACTATATGCTTGATGTTACTTCCTGCTCCTTTGAGCAGCATTCCTTGTATGCGACTTAACTCTGCTCCTTCTTGCAAGAATAAATTAGTACCTGACTTGATTCTCAACTCGGTGTCGAGTGATATTTTCCTAACATCATTGGTCCTTCGATCCAAGACCTCCTTTTCTTTCCGGATAACGAGCCTGATACCTTTGGAAAAGACCCCTACCTAGGTTTCGCTGGAGAGGAGAGGAGAGACGGATCCATAGAACCACCGACACAGGATTTAAAAAAGACAGCAGTTTATTAGGAATCCTTTTTATTGTGAACTACAAAAACAGAAAATGACGGCATGACTTATTGTCATCACATGGATCAATTCCATCGGGAGGTGATTTGGGGGGGGGGGCGGAAATCAGGACACAAAAGCACATTATTTTTTTTTGTACAATATAAAACAATGGCCCCATCCCTTCGTACACCAGATGGAAACCCATGCAGCAAATCCAGTCAATCTTTTATACAACACGGCTGGTTTGGAGACGTCAGTGTTTGCTTTTCTTCGCTTTTTTGTGGGACCGATGAGGGGACCTAGATTTGGAGCGGGACTTCTTGGTGGATTTTTTGGGCGTCTTTGAGCGCGACCGTCTGGATCGCTTGGGTGTGCGAGGTGAGGGAGATCTAGTGGGACCAACAGGACGTAGGATTAGAGTTGAACCTGTACAAACACTGCGTTAATACAAACCCATCTCTCACCTCTTTGTGGACTTCTTGATGCTGGATCGTGGCGAGTCTTTATGGGTGGACCGGGACGACGTGTCTTTAGAGTACGAGCGCTCGGAGCGTTCGGATCTTTCCGATCGCTCTGAACGGGGAGAAGCTGATCGACCTCGTCTGCTGTTCCGCGTCGGACTGGGCGAACCACTGTGGCGACGCTTCCTATCAACCAGAGATAAAGGGTTAGGAAGGAAACCTCGAAAATCACATTTCCAGAACAAATGACCAGAACTACACTTTTTCCTCAAAGCAAAGATAAACCTGTGAGTTGGATTTAGAGAAGTCAGAATCAATATAGATGTTTTATTTTAAAGTCAATTCAGACTGAACATAGTACAATTTAATTTAACATGTGTAAAAAAACATGACTTATAGTGAAAAGCACCCTTGATGATGGGATCTAAAAGCTTTAGGAATCCAAACTATAACATAAGTACCGTCATGTTGGGACTATAAGGCGCACCTGAATATAAGCCGCAGCAGCTAAATTGAATGTGTACATATATAAGCCGCAGGTGTTTTAATGTTTCATGTAAGGGTTCGTGCACAGAGGGGATTGTCGGGAAAGAGATGGCTGTTTGAGGAAGCTCCCATTTATTAACATTTCAACAAACAAGTTGCATAACGTATTCAAGTGTTACCATTTAGTGCAATAGTAGCTACAGAACATGTGCTGTGCAAACTGTACTGCATCACATAGCGTTTCAGACACTTAAACGGTGCGCTCCTGGCTCACTCTTTGCTGGAGCCCGCCACTTAAAGGTGGGAGGCTCCATAGAGCCCATAGAGTTAAAGGTGGGGGGCTCCATAGAGCCCATAGAGTTAAAGGTGGGGGGCTCCATAGAGCCCATAGAGTTAAAGGTGGGGGGCTCCATAGAGCCCATAGAGTTAAAGGTGGGGGGCTCCATAGAGCCCATAGAGTTAAAGGTGGTGGACTGTAACCTGTAAATCCATAGATTTAGGAGGTGGCCATTAGCCGCACCGTTATATAAACCGCAGGGTCGGGAAATGGGGGAAAAGGCGCGGCTTATAGTCGGTACCCTTGTATCAAGGTTGATGCAAAACAAGCGACGGTTTTTTAGAGAGGTTTAGAAAGAAAAAAACACTTCTGGGTCATTTGGGTGCATTTTCCATATCTCTGGCCCCCCTCGGTCGATTTTGATGATTGACACCTCTTTTTAACCGTTAGAGCCAATAGCATCGAGGGGAGGTTCCTAAAATCCATCTAAACATTACCCATTGGTGAATGAGTGATGCCAGAACGCCCCGGAACAGGAAGCTGTCATACACTCAAGTACAGGGGTATTCAACGAGGTCCAGTTAGAGAACATCTCCCCATGCAAAGGTCCGGAACTTCAACATGTCTAAGTTGCTTCATGAACTAGTGTGATATATATTGAAGTAGCTTTATCAACGTCTGCATGTAATCAACAACTGACTGCTAATCAAATAAAGAAAGTACAATTCCTAAACAACAATATTTATTGTCAATTAACATTGAACTACAGATATACAGTAAAGACTGTGGATGTGTGTAATGTTCCTCTCGGGCTGCATTTAAAAATAATAGAGAAAATAAATAAAATAGCTTTTGAAAATCTTAAAAGTGCTTAATTTCAGATAAATAAAATAAAGTGTAGCAGCAGCTTGAGTTTCCCTTTCTCTTTGTTAACCGTTTCACATCATGACTGAACAGTTTCAGACGACTATAGAACAATATCAGTCTTTACACATCATAACAATTCTCTTTCTTTCCCTCTTGTTTTGGTTCACTGAGAGAATTGAGCTGGAGCTTATCGTCCTGCCAGTTTAAATCTGGGCTGAAATGGTGTCTCATACACATGCATGTGCTCATTGGTTAGCCTCGGTTAGCCTGCCCTGGAACGATACTTATTTGTTGTGACCTCAGTTCTGACTTGAGAGCGAATGTTTGGTCAAACACTTTGTGTTTTGTCTCAGTGGCGTTTTGGCACTTTGAATGAGCGCCACGGTCTCTGAACAAATGAGACACACTGGCTCTGTGCTCCCAGTGGGCAGGATGAACATGAATGAGTCCACTCGGGGTTAAAAGCTCTGTTCTCACTGTCCACGTTCCTCTTCTTGGAGAGCGCCATGTGTCATTATGTGTCTCTCCCTGTCTGCCGCTAACTCGCCTGTTCACTCTCCTCTCCGCTTCTCTCTGCCGGGCTCTCGTCTCTTCTTCTGTGTTTCTCTCCCTGTATCGCTCACTCGTCTCTTTCGCCCCCTGCCGGCGGCGGTTGAAATAGAATCGCCCCGTCAAAATTGAAATCCCCTATTAATGTATTGATTATAGGTCCGGGTCCGTACAGGTCGGCGTCTGGGTCCGGATCCGGACCGCGGTCCGCCTGCTCTAATAGCTATTAGCTAATATGAAATCTCCGTTATTGACATAAAAATGAAGCTGGATTATCAGGGATTAACCTCCAGCAGCGTGTTTATCGTTTTATTGCCATTGATCAGAAATAGCAAAGGTAAGACGTTTTTAGCCGATTTGGTCCCGTAAAGCTACTTTTGTGTTTGTCGTCGTTCAGTGATGATACTTATGTCTGGAATCTGTGGAATCTCAGTTTGCTAATCGACATCTTGTTTGTGCAGATCCGATAAGTAAGAAGGGTGTTCTACCATGCGTTCGCTCAGGGCTAATTCAGAGCCTTGTGTTTCGTTTTGCTAAAAATGGTTAATATCGTCTGAAAGCTGAGTTTCTTCCCGTTAAGCGGGGATGACACATTCAGTTTGTTAATGTTAAGAAGCCCTGAGACGCTGCTTCTGGCTAGATGTCATGCCATGGGGCTCCACTGGTTAAAGGAGGGACGAACACTATGTACACTTTGATTATTCAGGCACTGTTATCTCTGAAAGGAAGTGTCTGTCTCACCTCTCCTTCCTGGTGGGCGTGTCCTCCTTCTCCTTCTCCTTCTTTAACTCTTTCAACCGGGCCTCAGCTTTCTCCTTCTCTTTCCTCTCCCGCTCTTTCTCCCGTTCGAGTTTCTCCTTTTCCTTTTCCTACAACAACGGCCGTAGTTTTAGAATTCAGACTCTTGTGTTTGACTGAACATCCAGAGGGTTTGAGCCGTACCTTTTGTAGTAGTTTGTCCCTGTAGTGCTCCACCTGCTCCTGAATACTCTGCCCCGTCTTCTTGGGTCTTTTCCCAGACTCCAGCTCATCTTGGAACTTCATGACTTTAACCTGTGTGATGAAGACAATGAAGATATTTACGTCGTGTCATAAGCCTTCAAAACACTTGGCACGAGCGATAAAGTACCTCTATCTCTCTGAGCTTGGTGCGTTTCTCCTCGTTCATTTCAGACATCTTGGCTTTCACATCAGAGTCGTCTCTGGAGGGGTTGCAGTAGGTCCCGTTATCCTCTGAGCGGGGGCTCCTGTCCTCGTAATCACTGTCATGATCGTTCCTGCAGAGGTGGAAACAGTTCATGAATAAGATTAAAATGTGTACTTTTGATTTGCAATAATACTCAAAACGTAGCACAGACACGCAAGACTCACTTTTTGGATTCTTCTGGCTGCTCAAATACCTCCCATTTTGAAGTTGTCACAGCTAAGGAGCAAAGAAAGACCGGGTATTAAAACAAAGTACACACACATCAGAACAAGAGACAGATATCAGGTAAAGTCAAGTTGTTAAAAACGAGTAGTCTCACCTTGAGCTTCTAACTCGGCTTCATCCACCGCTTCCCATTTCGACGGTGCTACCTTGAAAGTTGCCTCCTTTGATGGATCCACTAAAAAACAAAACAACATATTGAGTCACTGTGCGAGAGCTGCATCCGGTGGAACATGTGGATCATTAGAACACACACCATTAGGATGGAGCCAGTTCCCTTTAACCCAGAGTGCTTCATTAAGGTGTGGAAGACGTGTCATTCATCATTTAATTAAAGAGCTCTGCCGCTGCTTGTATTTGACTTCCTCTAAAGACTGCGTAATTCTTATTTTGCTCTGATGTTGGGCAATCCATCCCCAGTTATTGTGTGTTGGTAGTGGGTTACCCGTGGCCTTTTTGTTATGTCTACGATGCTGTCGACTGGCAGCGTTAGACTATTCTCAGGAATTGTCCATGTTCTTGTATTACTCTGTGCTCAGATGTTTTCATGTAGACTCCTGTGAGAAACATGTTCAAATAGTCATTAATACCCGGCTCTTGTACGCCTTGGAAAGGTTTCGGGTGACTTTGCTTTATTGTAACTGCTGGAGCCATAATGCATGTGTCTTTGTTTGTATTTTATCTGCACGTTTATTTAAAGGGCCCATGTCATGCTTTTCTGGTTCTCACCCGTCCCCTTGTGTTATGAAGGTTGTTCTGCATGTGAACGGTCTGCAGAGTCTCAAACCCTCAAAGTGCACCCTGTAGCGAGTAACACTCTAACACAGAGAAGACCTGTCTGTGCTGCCCCAGAACGCCTCGTTGGGGATTTCTATTTTTCCATTTGTTTCTTCCGGAAACCAAGTGACGTAACGACGACCTCTCACACACACACACAATCTTTTCTCAGCTGCAGCTTCACGGATTTCTCATCCCTGAGACGGCGGGACGCGGCGAGGCTGTGAGTCTGTGTGTGAGCACACAGACTCACAGCCAGGCTGCGGGTGTGTGTTTCAGGCTGGTTTCGCATATAAAACACTAGGGTACTTTTCAGCTGCAATCCCCCCCCATCTTTCTGCCTCCCTCCCACTTCTCCCCCTCTCTGACATCACTGTCTGATTGGCAGGATGGAAAAATGATTAGCTTTGGAAATACTCACATGACAGACACACCTAATACACACACACATTTCCTAATACACACACACATTTCCACATGAACACACACAGACAGACAGTGAGGCAGAGCTATGTGGGTTTCAGTAATGCACATTTTTTCTGATCTCGTCCTCCCCGAAGAGGCCATTTCAGCCGGGTGGTGCCCCCTAGTGTGTGTGTGTGTGTGTGTGTGTGTGTGTGTGTGTGTGTGTGTGTGTGTGTGTGTGTGTGTGTGTGTGTGTGTGTGTGTGTGTGTGTGTGTGTAATCACTAGGTGATCAGGTGAAGGTGTTTTGTGTCGGCAGAAGCCGTGTTAATATGAGCTGTGTGTTAAACCTGTTTGTATTCAGCGTGACTGGCGTGCATACATCGGTATCTGAAAGGTAACAGAAAGGCTATACGGACAACAAAATAAATGTCGTATGGACATTGTTTTGTCATCTGGAACACGCGTCCAAACTTAGTTCTCCCGCTCCCACCCCTCAGTGGCTCATGTAGGATAAGGTTAAAAAGCCACTGCAGTATCTAAAAGGAAAAATTCTAAATAAAGTATTAAAACAAATACTCACAAGGTATCCCATCGATGTCTTCCTCCATGGGTTTAATGGGGACGCCGTCCAGGTCGTCCAGCGGCGCTCCGTCGATCGGAGCCCCGTCGATGTGTCCGCCGTCGATCGGGACGCCGTCCACGTCCTCCATCAGACCCACATCGGCATACTCCCCTATGGGAGCGCCGTCGATGTCCTCTGCTGGCTCAGCCTGGGACAAACAGGGTCAGGGGTTCAATACAGAATAATAATGCTACTTGCTTTTTACACTTGTATGTGTTTTTGGTAACACTGTGTAAATGTTATGTGGACACGTTTCTGCACCGTGAGGAGAGTGTGTTTACCTCCACGATGAGGACAGGGACTTCCTTCTCCACGGCTGCGATGTTAACCAGACCGAGGAAGATGTTCTGCAGCTTGATGAGGAACGGGTCGGGGTACACGGCCCAGTCCTCCCAGGCGCGGAAACACGCCATGACGCGTTGCTGCACACACGGAGTAAAACAGACCAGGAGCGTTTAGTGTGTAAGAGACAATCTGTAAAGTGTGTTGTGTAGCCGTTGTGTGGTTTTGTACCTTGAAGTTCTCGCTCTGAAGGTGACCCTGAATCGCTTTGTACGTCGCGTTGAGGTCTGCAAATATCTGGGAGAGCTTTGCCTCAAAACTGTTGAAG
Organism: Gymnodraco acuticeps; assembly: GCF_902827175.1. Taxonomy (NCBI): domain Eukaryota; kingdom Metazoa; phylum Chordata; class Actinopteri; order Perciformes; family Bathydraconidae; genus Gymnodraco; species Gymnodraco acuticeps. The sequence goes on from NW_022990489.1 coordinate 26,929, forward strand.
ACAAATATGAGTTTAAAGCAGATGAGTCAGGTATTCCAATCTTCTAATAAAGCACAAAAAAGCAGATTTAACGTACTATTTTCTGTAGTAAGACGCATTGGATACTTTGGCCGAGGAGTTGTACAGCACATCAGACACTAGATATAACCGTGCGATCTGAAACGTGAGGAGAACAATATGAATTATATTTAAATCATCATTTTAACCACAGTATTTCACATGAATAGACTGCGTCTTGCCTTCTTGGGTAGAGGGGTTTTGAGGATGGAGAGAGACTCAGTGACGCACTCCACGATCTCCTCAGCTGCTTCTGCGTGGCTCAGACAAAACAACATGGCCTCCGCGATGTCTCCTCTCCTGGGACTCATCCCTCGCAGCATCTCCTCCAGTTTGTCCCTCTCACTGCAGAGAGGAGAGGAAAGCATAAACAGACAGACGCGTAAAACCCCATTTTAAATAACAGCATAAGGAAATGGTCTTACTCTTCTTTCAAACAGCCTTTCTTGCCGGCCTCCTCCTCTACCTCCTCTTCCTCCCCGTCATCATACGGACCGTGAAGGTACGGGTTCAGAGGAGGCGGGTGCCACAAGGAGCCGTTCTTAAACATCCTAAAGTCCTCCGTTTTCCACTTGACTGGCGCTTCACCCTGAGCAGGTAATAATGAACAGTTACAAGATACAACCTCCTGAGACACTTCACTGAATTCAAAGCTATTTTAATTAGAAATCTCACCTGTAGTATGGTGTAGATCTTCCACCGGTAGTATACGTGTGCTGGGCTTTGGTTCTCAAATAGAAACCTGGAAAGGAAACACAAACGTCACAAAAAGGGTCACAAAAACTACTGAAATGATCAAATGTAACAGAAACAGAGGCGAAGTCCCTCCCCTTCCTCCACGGGACCTTGGTTCAGAAAAAGCATGTATTGAAGTCAATGGAGAGCAGAGGTTAGCTAGACTTTTTCGACGGACAGGATCGTAAAACTTCCGTCAAAATCCAGAATTACCCCGTCGGCCTTTACACAACTCTGACGAGGGGGGGGGGAAGAGCATGCTCGTGAACTGTCAACGGGGGGGAGGGACAGTTCACATGCGCCGTGTTATGCATGGCTGCTGCACCTCGCGGGAGCGTGCACAGCGTAAAGTAGGGCTGTGCAATTAATCGTATTTTAATCATGATTACGATTATGGCTTGCGACGATTAGGAAAACAGCATAATTGACAAAATACGATTATTTTGGTGGGTGCGCTTTCGCCCCTCCCTAAAAGCCCACTCGGCCACGTGGGAGTGACATGTGTTGTGAGTGTTCAGCGCAAGCGAAGATGTCAGAACAAGAGCAGCAACTCGTTAAAAAGAAGGGTCGCGGGGAGATTCCCAGTCGATCGCGAGATGTGTCTAAAAATAGAACAACAATATTCTGTTTTATCGTTAATGTCCTGTAACATAATGTTCCCGTGCCAGAATAATGCACTTGAACGCATCAAAGCTTTGTGATTGGCCGGCCTCACCCCATGTGTCCGGGCGTGGCTGGTGAGCAGTGCACTAGTTCGTTGTCCGTGTCAACAGCATGGATGGTCAACAGGAGTGACAGTCCGCACACACACAAGACCGCAATTATGGCAGAAGCAAAAAAGCCCAAAATATATAATTTTCACTCCGAGTGGGAGGATCATTATTTTTGTATCTATTCCAATTCAAAGTCCATCTGTCTCATCTGCAATGCGAGCGTGGCTTTATCGAAGAAGGGTCATTTAGGAGCGGCATTTCAAAACAGTGCACAAACGCTACGAGACGGAATTCCCTCCTAATTCTGCCCTACGCTCCCAAAAGGGGAGGGGGCCTGAAAGGACAGCTAAATGCACAGCAGTCCATTTTCACCAGGCCCAACAACAAGAGCAAGGCTGCTACCAGAGCATCTTATCGTGTCAGTCACGTTCTTGCGAAACACATTAAGTCTTTCAAAGACGGCGAAGTTATGAAAGAAGCATTCATGGAGGCTGCCGACGCGCTTTTGTGGGACAGTAAAAATAACAGTAGCATTTCAACAGGTTTTTGATATAATGAAAACTCAATTTAGATACCGTTATTAATCTGCTGTAAGTTTTAGTTTGTTTGAACTTATTCATGATAATTATTGTACAAAATGGTATAAGAATGCAAACATTAAGATCTGTTCTGTTTAAATTGATTATAGTCTATCAGTTCAGAAACTAGTGTTGCTTGCATCCTATTTTAAAGGCATTTCTTTTTATACTCTAATAAAATGCAACAAAAAATGGGGTTTGATTCTATTAATGTTGTCTTTTTTATTGCACTGTTGCTGCAGCAGATTACTGTGTAGCTTCAGATCTGAGTTGTCTTATTAGTAAGCCTAATTTATACTTTTGTAGCAACACTATTTTTATATAATGGCAAAGAAAGGGTTCTTCAGAGTCTTTTCTTTTTTTCCTGTGTCATATGTGGCAGCACTGCCACAAGTTCCTCTTCAGAGAGGGTCTTCAGTACAGGTGGCAATATCGTCCCCTGCCTGCGCTCATCTCTGAAACCAGACCATGTAAACAGGCTGGTATTTCTTGCAAAACATCTTTAAGAGATGACACGAGCAGCCCTACCAGCATTTGCCATGGTGGCCTAAACATTTTTATTTGGTCTTAAATTGTAGTTCATGTATTTCCTGTTACTTCTGGACCATGACGGTTGGCCAGCCTTCAACGTTTAACTGAGTGGAATATGTTGAATATGTTTTACCAAAATGTTGGCTATATGTTAAGGAGTGTTCAGTAGGTTGTGACAGTGCACTGCAACATGTTTGATTTCATTTATTTTGGTCTAATTTATTTTTATTTATCATATTAATAATATATGTTTAGTATGGTTTTGGAAGAGCGCTCCAACACATTTATTGATCTTGTTTATTGGTAAAATATTATTTGTTTTAAAGTTCAATAAATGGTCAATGAATAATCGTCAAAATAATCGTGATATCAATTATTGACCAAATAATCGTGATTATGATTTTTGCCATAATCGCACAGCCCTAGCGTAAAGCCAAAACTCACAGACATGTCAATGATTTGTACGGCACAGTTAGGTTTGGATACGGTATGATTTCCTTTTTGGAGGGCATGCATAACACGGCATAACACCGGAGCCTCGCTGCGGGGAAACTTTGGCGCTGTTCCGAGTTTGTTCTAATCTGTCAAAATGACGGACTGCTTTCAGATTTGTCCGTCATTGTTAAAGAAAATCCGTCATAGACGGAAAATATTCGGTTAACGCGACCTCTGATGGAGAGAGAAAGATTATCTCTCGATCCCGTTTGAATTGTGCCATGAATTACACACATGATGTTTGTCAATTTAAAAGATAATTTCCGTGTCAAAAAAGTCACAGTTTGTCGTAAAACAGTTGAAATATAAGACTATGACTAATACGCAACTAGAAAGAGTCCCGGTCCCGCATGCTGGCTCTCGTCGTCAAACTGTGAAGTAACACATGTGTGTGTGAAACCGCTCAATGAACTACATCTCCCGTCTCGCACCACACACCCAGACGGCCGTCACGTTGGAACATTTCACTCCTTTCTTTCAGAATGAGGCGGAAAGTATTAAAAGAGGGTGAAAATCACTCCAAGTCTGGGCACGTTGAGAGCTGTGCATACACACAAGGGGAGTTAGTCGGTTTCCGTGAGAGCCAGCATGCGGGACCGGGACTCTGGGATTTGTAGTCTTTCTAGTTGCGTATTTTTCATAGTCTTATATTTCAACAGTTTTACGACAAACTGTGACTTTTTTGACTTTGAAATTATCTTTTAAATTGACAAACATCATATGTGTAATTCGTGGCACAATTCAAACGGGTCAAAAGATATGTTTTCTCTCTCCATCGACTTCAATACATAATTTCCCGAAATAAGGTCCGAATGGGGCGGAAGTAGACGGGCGGGGACTTCGCCTCTCTATGCTGATGTGCACGATGGCTTACCTGTACATGGGGTTGTTGATTTCTCTGTTCATGATCATGGCTTCAAACATTGGGCCTTCACGCACCACAAACTCGATCATTCGGTGGATGAGAGAGAGCAAATTCCTACAAGAAAAACACAGTTAAAGCACACGGATTCAGACTGGCCTGACTCTTGAACACTACAGAAAGCCTGTCTGTGTAACTTTAATGTGTGCGAGGTGGACGGACACTCAGGAACAGTCGACTATACGCAGAAACAATGCTTTATTGACATGTTTAGCAGGGTGTAACTGCAGATATTACACACAGTAGGCTGTAACCGCCATCATTTAACTTGTTTTAATGCGTTTTGAGGTTAAGATGTCACTAATATATATAAGTTATAATTGATTGTGAAGCCTTATCTTAGTTAAAACAACTGTCAAAAGGTGTCACGTGACCACGCACAAATTAAATGCAACTGTGACTGAGCCTATGTATGAATCAAAAGTGCATAAATGCTGCAAAAAAAACTTTAAATGAAACTACAGTAAAACTATCATTTCAATTAACAATATGTGCATACAATCTAACATGTTCATATGTATGTGTTTTTAAGAGCTACAGTGCAACAGGGTTTAAAGTACATTGCACGACAGGTGAGCTTGGAAAGTAGGAGAGAGACCGTTGATAAGACACTGCATGAACTGAAACAGACCGGTTAATGCCTTTCAGTTCCCACTAATGTCCTGACTAATGTGAAGTGAGGAAGAACCAAAGCAGTACAGGACTGTGGCATGAGTATCTTAAAATGAGATCTGCTAATGGCAATCAGATCGTCTGTGACAGATACATGGTGCAGGCTGCATACAATTAACCTAAAGTGGCCAACAAGACAAAAGTGATGTCTTTCATTTTGACAACACAGATCACATTACTTGTATTGGAGCCGATCATACCAATGGCGGGGGGGTTGTAAAATTCAGTATACTTTCCCAATCCATCCCCATGATGCTTTTCAGGTCCCCTCGCTGCTGCAGACAGTTCAACTTGTGCTGCTCACCAAGGCAATGTCAAAGGTCATATAGAGACTAATAGTGGTGGGTTTTGGATTTGAATGGCAGAGGGGGAGGGGGCCCCAGATTTACTTGAGGCTCCCGAATAAAGACAGAGGCCAAAGGGGGGAGACTGGTGGGAGGGAGCAATGGCCCGAGAGCAGGGTGTCATCACTACAGATCTACGGTCAGCTGACTCTGTGTCACTAATGTTCAAAAACAACACGATGGGGAAGTATGGAGAAAGGTCATGATGATGCAGCTCGTTTGAAAAGCACTAGGATGATGTTTTACTACATGTTGAAAAAGCAGAGGTGGGAGAAGTACTCATGTCTTGTACTAGAGTAAAAGTAGAAGTACTCATGTCTTGGACTAGAGTACAAGTAGAAGTACTCATTTCTTGTACTAGAGTAAAAGTAGAAGTACTCATGTCTTGTACTAGAGTACAAGTAGAAGTACTCATGTCTTGTACTAGAGTAAAAGTAGAAGTACTCATGTCTTGGACTAGGGTACAAGTAGAAGTACTCATGTCTTGGACTAGAGTACAAGTAGAAGTACTCATGTCTTGGACTAGGGTACAAGTAGAAGTACTCATGTCTTGGACTAGAGTACAAGTAGAAGTACTCATGTCTTGGACTAGGGTACAAGTAGAAGTACTCATGTCTTGGACTAGAGTACAAGTAGAAGTACTCATGTCTTGTTCTTGAGTAAAAGTAGAAGTACTCATGTCTTGGACTAGAGTACAAGTAGAAGTACTCATGTCTTGTTCTTGAGTAAAAGTAGAAGTACTCATGTCTTAATAATAAATTATATTTCTATAGCGCTTTTCTGGAACTCAAAGATGCTTAGCTTACTTCTCTTGTACTTGAGTAAAAGTATAAGTACTCAGATCTTGTACTTGAGTTAAAGTAGAAGTACTCAGATCTTGTACTTGAGTAAAAGTACTCAGATCTTGTACTTGAGTTAAAGTACAAGTACTCAGATCTTGTACTTGAGTAAAAGTACTCAGATCTTGTACTTGAGTTAAAGTATAAGTACTCAGATCTTGTACTTGAGTAAAAGTACTCAGATCTTGTACTTGAGTTAAAGTATAAGTACTCAGATCTTGTGCTTGAGTAAAAGTAGAAGTACTCAGATATTGTACTTGAGTAAAAGTAGAAGTACTCCGATTTTGTACTTGAGTAAAAATAGAAGTACTCAGATCTTGTACTTGAGTAAAAGTAGAAGTACTCAGATATTGTACTTGAGTAAAAGTAGAAATACTCAGATATTGTACTTGAGTAAAAGTAGTACTCAGATCTTGTACTTGAGTAAAAGTAGAAGTACTTAGATCTTGTATTTGAGTAAAAGTAGAAGTACTCAGATCTTGTACTTGAGTAAAAGTAGAAGTACTCAGATCTTATACTTGAGTGAAAGTAGTACTCAGATCTTGTACTTGAGTAAAAGTAGAAGTACCAGAGTGTAGGAATACTCTGTTACAGTAAAAGTCCTGCATTCAAAATGTTCCTCAAGTGAAAGTATAAAAGTATTCTCATCAAAATATAGTGAAAGTAGCGACAGTAAAGTATTCGTTGTGCAGATTGGTCCATTTCAGAATAATATATATGATATGTTTTATAATGATTGATCATGAAAGTGTTCTCAAAGCTGGTGAAGGTGCAGCTAGTTTGAAGTACTTTGTATACTGCAGGGTAGCTGGTGGATTTACTCCAGGAGGAACTAAAGTCTGATTCAACACTTGGTTAGATTTCACATCATTCATCCACATCTGTGAAGTAACTAAAGGTATGTAGTGGAGTAAAAGTACAAAGTCGCATAAAGTGGAAATACTCAAGTAAAGTACCTCAAAATTGTCCTTAAGCATTTGAGTAAATGTAGTCACGTCCCACCTCTGTTCAAAATGAAATATGAGCGATGAGAGTCGGTGTTATTCTATCCACTAATGAAAATGACAATAACTCCAACCGTTGCTCGCCCACACGGCCCGGCCCCCGTAGCATGTGAGGATCAACAGATCAAGCTTGAGCTTCATTATGGGATGTTTTTTTGTTTTCTAAGTTTGTACACCAATTTAAAAAAAAGAAAAACATGTACCTTTCTGTTGGGATAACCACTTTGACTATGGCTTGCGACAGAGTCTGTATATGAAGTCACATCAGATAATAAACATAGAATGTGAGTATTGTTAAAAAGGCAACAGGTGAAAAATATAAAAAATGTATTTAAAGTGCAAATAGACAACAACTGCTTTCCTTCACTGCTGTCAGTGTTTGACTTCATTTCAATCATCTAATCATCTCCACACGCTAACATTTCATTACTCCCACACTTTCATATATGGGTCAATGTCGTGGCACCGGTTTTCTTTCCAAGCGTCAAAAATAATCTTTAAATCATCTTAACTATATTATAGTAGCAGCTTTCAAATGTATGTACACACAATATTAATATTTTCTTTTGTTAATCAAAGTGTCTAAAATATATTGTGGTGCGACTGACGGTCTTGAATGCTGTTTCGAAAACTAAGAGGCGAAGAAGTCCCTCCCTTTCCGGGGGACTTCAATACATAACTTTTCCGAAATAAGGTCCCATGGGTTGGAAGTAGATGGGCGGGACTTCGCCTCTATATAAAAATCTTATTTAACATGATGTTTTAAATGTTATTTAAGTCCTTTAGAACATTACAAAGCGCTGTTTTGATATTTAAATCAAACCGAGACATTATTAAAAACACGTTTGAGTTGAAGCTTGTAAAATAATGTCACAGAAATTATTTATTTTTACGATAAATCATGGTCGCACCACATTTTTTTCTAAGCGCACATCCGATTAATTAAGGTGGAAAAAATACTTAAAGCACCGAAAAATAATCATTTGTGTACGCAACAATCTACATGTTGGTTAAATGTAAATAGATGTTCTGAGTTTTTGTATTTTTAAACAAGCTCTTCTACGTCATTGACCCATATAATAAAAACGACTTTAATTCACATATACTTACATTAAGAACCTGCTCTGACTGCTCACTACTAAAAGGCTGATTTAACAAAACACTGCCATAAACCCATGAGAAATAAAAGCCCAGGCTGACAAGTTACCTTCTCAAACTCCTCCTTGTTTTTGGGCGGAGGAAGGAGTGTGGCGTTGGGTTTCTTCAGCCTCTCGCGGGGCAGTGAGTTGAAGGGGAGGCCGGAGGGAGGCGTGGGGAGGG